>NC_064867.1:29862999-30120499 GCF_024139225.1 Suncus etruscus | reverse complement strand
ATCAGGGGCACTTCGAATTCAAATTCCCAGATGTTTTGAAGAGACTGAATGCATGTTTTCCATTCTTTTCTGAACACCACAGTACAAAAGAACTATTTTTAAAAATAAAAATGAATTGAGGGTAAAGACAAGAATAAAAAGAAGATCTAAACCCTTGGATGGCCCCTGTTTGTTCCTGTTAGACTTCAACCACATCTTCTTCCTCCATTCCAGTTCTTTTGGAGTGTGATGATCAGATTCTTCCATTCTCTGACCTTCAAAGAGAACTCAGAGTGAATTCATTGGAACGCCCTGTCATTGATGGTAAGAGTCTCTGAGTTTCTTGAGGTGTGTGGTCATTTTCACTTTAAAGTGAATCTCTTTGCTATTCTGCCCAATAATTTTGAGTCTTATGTACTCTTTCTTATTATCTCCAAGTCCTCAGTTACAGGTTTTACCTCCTGATCAGACATAGCGACAGAGGCTTCCCCTGGGGTCTCAAGATAGTCGCAGCCTCAGATAGGCAGGACCTCAATAGGGGGTTTCCCCAAACCATTTTTTATTTTATTTTATTTTATTTATTTATTTTATCGTTTAAAACTGTTTATGGTGGGCCAGAAAGAGATCCCAATGGTTAGGGATTTGTGCCTTATATGTACAGGCCCACATAACACCACTGTGTATGACCCTTGATGTCTCAGCACCACTCAGGCTGAGCACAGTCTGACTCAACCATTGGCCCTTTGGGAAAATTGAATATCATGAGGGGGGGAAGGTCCCCTAGCCACTTCTTGGGAGATCCCCCATAAAAATATTTATGTGGGCTGGGGAAATGGTTCAAAGGACTTACGTGCATGTTTTCATGTGGGAGCCCTGGGTTGATCCCCAGCATATGCTTTGCATAGTGCCCTTTGTGCCACTGGGTGTAGCCCTCTGAGCACTGCCAACTCTGACACCCCCCCCAAAAAAATACAAAAATACTTCTGTGTGTTTGTGGTTCTTGAAGCATAGACCCAGAGCCTTACACATCAAAGGCTCTGTTCTACCACTGAGCTAAATCTCCAAACCCCTAAATGTGCTTCCTGGGGCCAGGACTGGTCAAGGTTCTGTGACAGAGTATGTGTCTTAAATGTGTAATGTCCTGGGTTTGATCACCTGGATCACACACAAAAAATATACATTTGGAAAAGAAGAAAAGGAGAGGGGCTGGAGTGGTAGCACAGCGGTAGGGCGTTTGCCTTGTACTTGATTGACCCAGTAAGGACCTGGGTTTGATCCCCAGAGCCCCAGAGTCCCAGAGTCCCATAAGGTCCCCTGAGCCAAGAGCTATTTCTGAGCACTGAGCCAGGAGTGCTCTGAGTGCTGCCCAAAAGCAGAAAGAAAGAAAGAAAGAAAGAAAGAAAGAAAGAAAGAAAGAAAGAAAGAAAGAAAGAAAGAAAGAAAGAAAGAAAGAAAGAAAGAGAGAGAGAGAGAGAGAGAGAGAGAGAAAGAAAGAAAGAAAGAAAGAAAGAAAAGAAAGAAGAAAGAAAGAAAGAAAGAAAGAAAGAAAGAAAGAAAGAAAGAAAGAAAGAAAGAAAGAAAGAAAGAAAGAAAGAAAGAAAGAAAGAAAGAAAGAAGAAAGAAAGAAAGAAAGAAAGAAAGAAAAGAAAGAGGAAAGAGAGAAAGAGAAAGAGAGAGAAAGAAAAAAGAAAGAAAGAAAGAGAGAGAAAGAAAGAAAAAGAAAGAAAGAGAGAGAAAAAAAGAAAAGAGAGAAGAAAGAGAAAGAGAAAGAAAAAAGAAAGAGAGAAAGAAAGAAAGAAAAAGAAAGAAAGAGAGAGAAAGAAAGAAAAGAAAGAAAGAAGAAAGAGAGAAAGAAAGAAAGAAAGAAAGAAAGAAAGAAAGAAAGAAAGAAAGAAAGAAAGAAAGAAGAAAGAAAGAAAGAAAGAAAGAAAGAAAGAAAGAAAGAAGAGAAAGAAAGAAAGAAAGAAAGAAAGAGAGAGGAAGGAAGGAAGGAAGGAAGGAAGGAAGGAAGGAAGGAAGGAAGGAAGGAAGGAAGGAAGGAAGGAAGGAAGGAAGGAAGGAAAGGAAAGGAAAGGAAAGGAAAGGAAAGAAAGGTAATGGGGAATAAAACTACCCTGCCCCCAAAGTCATATCTAGACCATCCAAAAAAGATGTGCATAGTTCTTCACTCCAAATGTTTCGTTTTATTTTTTTTATTTATTTTTTATTTATTTTTGGTTTTTAGGCCACACCCGGCGGTGCTCAGGGGTTACTCCTGGCTGTCTGCTCAGAAATAGCTCCTGGCAGGCACGGGGGACCATATGGGACACCGGGATTCGAACCAACCACCTTTGGTCCTGGATCGGCTGCTTGCAAGGCAAACGCCGCTGTGCTATCTCTCCGGGCCCCAAATGTTTCATTTTAAAGTGTGCTTAGAAGCACCAACCTACTTTTATGCACAACTCAACACATTACTGCTTAGGCTTTTCAGAGGCTTTTCAGAGTGTTTGTATTTCTTGCATTGCACAAACTAGCCAATCAACTACCTTCTGCCTGGTGATTTATAATATTTTCTTAGCTACCGTAAGGGAAAAGGTGTTAAAGGAAATATTGGCTCTAAAGTCCATCCTTTACACTCTAGCTCTTAAAGCCAATTTGCATATCTGGAACCAGAGATAAATCATTAACATTTCCATAAAGAGATAACACTTTGTCATGAATTATAACACATGTTTGCAATGAATTCTTATTTTCTTGAAAGGCCTTTTGGTAGTCAGCAAACTGTCCATTTTGTGTTTCAGTTGGGAAATCTTTATTCCCTTCTGGCAGACAGTAAGAAACCACCATTCATTCTAAAAATAAGCTTTCTGGTTGCTGGAGAGATAGCATAGAGGCAAGGTGTTTGCCTTGCATGCAGAAGGACAATGGTTCAAATCCCGGCACCCCATATGGTCCCCAGAGCCTGTCAGGAGTGATTTCTGGGTGTAGAGCCAGGAGTAACTCCTGAGCGGCACCAGATGTGACCCCCCCAAAAAAAATCTTTCTCTAGGACTGGAAAGTACAACTGGGTCCAATCCCTGGCATCCCGTATGGTCCCCGAGCACTACCAGGAGTAATTCCTGAGTGCAGAGCCAAGAGGAGAGCATCTCCATGTATTACTTTCTCCATAAGAGATGCCCCAGTGCTTCTTTCCTAGGGATCTGGGTCCGAATTCAGATTCCTGACCTCTCTGGTTGCTCTTCCAAGAAATACATGGTTGGTGCCCATTGTGGGCATCCACTAAGGTAGGAGTTTGTTTATTTTAGTTTGGGGAAACACAACCAGATATAATCAATGCTTACTCCTGGCTCTGTGCTAAAGGATCACTCCTGGTCATACTTGGCAAGACCATATGCAATACTGGGGATTAAATCCCAGTCAGCATGATGCAAGGCAACCCACTGAACTATTGCTCCTCCCCAAGGTAGGAGATTTTTTTTTTCAGGCCATGATGGGTACATAGAATTAGTTTCTTGAAGTCTGCCTGACACAGAATGTTGGCTCTTCAGGGGAGAAAGGAAGAAACCTATTAATTACGGTGTATTGAAGGGAAAGCATCACTTAGTTATCTCTCCCAGCAATACAACTGGAAAAATAAAGTCAAGTAAATGCCAACTTGCCTGACTTGATTAAAAGGAGCTATTTGCTCAAGAAGGAACCAGAGCCAGCAATTAGCGGTGCTTTTCTGACTTCATGCCAAATGCCCATAGTCCCATCCTCTCCAGAGGCATCTTTGCCTCAGGAACATAGGGAGGGGCACAGCAAATGGACACCCCAGTTTAGAGACAGACGGGGATGAAGGGATTCATTATCAGTCTCGCTACACTGCGGGTGACAATTTATTCCTCGTGAGTTTTAATAGGGAGTGAATGGGATTCTTCATTAACTCAAGAGCTTTCTGAAATACAGAAACTAGCTGGGAAGGCTACAGACCCCCTACCCAGGGTGTTTAGAAGGCACACAAGGCCACTGAATTCCCCCTCCTCTATTTATTTATTTATTTATTTATTTATTTATTTATTTATTTATTTATTTATTTATTTTTGGTCTTTGGGCCACATCCGTTGACGCTCAGGGGTTAGTCCTGGCTATGCATGTGCTCAGAAATAACCCCTGGCTTGGGGGACCATATGGGACGATGGGTGATCAAACTGCTGGTCCATCCTAGGTTAGCGCATGCAAGGCAAACACCTTACCGCCTGCGCCACTGCTCTGGCCCACTTCCTCTATTTTAATGCAAAGTGGGGGTGATTCCTGAGCTCATGAGTTCTTGGGTATTGTGCGGATGATATACAGACAAAACTTGGAAGTTTGTTGTGAAGTTTAAGGAGGGGGCCCAGTCCCTCCCCAGTGTTCAATATTTTTCTTCTAGTGTACTATGACTTGGTCTTATCCTGATGCTGTTCTGGGTTCAAAGTACATGTTCCTGCTCTGAAATCTCAGCTGAAACTTCCTGGGTCTCAATGTTGGAGCTGGCTTCTCTGTGGTCCTCCCTGAACCTCTCACTGGTTGGACTTTAGTAGCTCCCTGTCCCTTTGACCTCTGGCCATGTACACATGGGTGAGAACTGCTGTTATCTTGTTGGCGGTCTGGGCATAGGCGAGGAAATGGATTTCAGCTATCTATTGACTTCCTCTTGTCTCCTACTATCTCCCACCCAACATCTCATTGTCTGTCTTCACTGGAGACCTTTTGTGTAGGGTGAAATTTATTTTACTATTACATTTCTGGGGGGAAGCCACATCTGGTGGTGCTCAGAGCTTACTCCTGACTCTGCACTCAAGGATCACTCCTGGTGGGCTCAGGGGACCATGGGGTTTGTTCCAGGAATCAAACCAGGTTTGGTTCTGTGCAAAGCAACCACTTTCCCTGCTGTACTATCGGTCCATTTTCTATGGGAAGTAAATTTTTTTTTTTTTTTTTGGTTTTTGGGCCACACCTGGCGTTGCTCAGGGATTACTTCTGGCTGTCTGCTCAGAAATAGCTCCTGGCAGGCACGGGGGACCATATGGGACACCGGGTTTCGAACCAACCACCCTTGGTCCTGGATTGGCTGCTTGCAAGGCAAACGCCGCTGTGCTATCTCTCCGGGCCCAGGAAGTAAATTTTTAAATGGCCAATTCAATGAACTAGTTTACTAGTTTACCCTCCACTCCTGGTTCCATAATAATGGGGTTGGCAGCCCTCCCAGTTGGGATAATGAGAAAATATATTGTCATTCGTTTAAAAAAAAATAATAGCTGGGCCAGAGAGATAGCATGAAGGTAGGGTGTTTGCTTTGCATGTAAAAGGGCGGTGGTTCGAATCCCTGCTTCCCATATAGTCCCCTGAGTCTTCGAGGAGCGATTTCTATAGCCTAGAACCAGGAGTAACCCCTGAGCGCTTCCGGGTGTAAAAACAAAAACAAAAAATAATAGCTAATGGTGGATTTAATTTTTTTTTTTTGGTAGGGAGAAAGGATCACAGTCAGCAATGCTAAGGGAGTTACTTTGGGGGAGGGGTCACACCCAGCAGCACTCAGGGGTTACTCCTGGCTCTACACTCAGAAATGGCTACTGGCAGGCTTGGGGGACCATATAGGATGCCGGGATTCTAACCACCATCCTTCTGCATGCAAGGCAACCACCCTGCCTCCATGCTATCCCTCCAGCCCCTACTTTTGGCTTTTTATTCAGAATAACTCCTGGAAGTGTACAGGGACCATTTGGGATGCTAGGGATTAAACCAGGTTGGTTGGATACAAAGCAAATGCCCTCCCCACTGTACTGTCTCTCCAGCCCCCCAGAGTGGGTTGCTCTGTAGAGAAGTGACTACAAGTTACACAGTGGGACAATGACCAGGCCAAGTTCTAGGTGTTGAACTCTGCACCTGCGGGACAAGATGTGACTTTCTCCTGAGGGTTTGTTGCTAGTTCTTTGTCCTCATTGGAGCAGAGCCCCAGTAAAATCTGTTGGCAAAGGTTGGGCCCTGCAGCATCTCTCTAGGCTTTTTCTAAGCAATTCCACATTTCCAGACCAACCGTCAGGAGAGCCAAGCCCAGAGGTTTTTGTGGCTCTCCCTTTAGACCCATGGCTCTAGAGTCTGTTTTGTTTCTTTTTTTTGGGAGGGGGGGTCACACCCGGTAGTGCTCAGGGGTTCCTCCTGGCTCTGTGCTCAGAAATTGCTCCTGGCAAGCATGAAGGACCATATGGGATGCCGGGATTCGAACTACCGTCCATCCTGGATCAGCTGTATGCAAGGCAAATGCCCTACCACTGTGCTATCTCTCCAGCCCCTGGCTCTAGATTCTGGCACAAAGCATTTTCAACTGTCTACTGGACAGTTGGTGGGGCTGAAGCTTCCGTTGTTTGGGTCTTGAGAACATATCAGGAAAAATCAAAATCTATCTTGTGACTTTTTATTTTGGTTTTGGGGCCACACCTGGTAGTATTCAAACTTGCTCCTGGCTCTGTACTCAGGAGTCAGTCCTGGCCATGCTCAGGGGACCATATGAGCTCCCAGAGATTGAACCTGGGTCTGCCATGTACGAGACAAATGCCCTCCTTGATGTACTATCTCTCCAGCCCCCAGCAGCCCCTATTTTTAAACTTTTCTCCCAAACAACTGAATTGCTAAATTTGAAATCTAGGTTGGTTAGTGTGGAAGTTTACCCATAATCTACTTTAATCTTCATTAAGACCTATGGAGTGTGAGTATGTGTGTGAAAGAGAGAGAGAGAGAGAGAGAGAGAGAGAGAGAGAGAGAGAGAGAGAGAGAGAGAGAGAGAGAGAGAGAGAGAGAGAGAGAGAGAGAAATCATGTCCTAAATGTGTTGTAAATGTGTTGTGGGGTCATGGGAATAGGGAGTTATTTGGCAGGTAGAACAGGATTAGGAAATTTTACCATAAGCATATAGCTCTGCACTAAGGCTTGACAAACAAGTTCCAAATAGTCATGTGCTGTATATTTTTTTTACTAAATCACTGTGAGATACAGGGTTAAAAAGTTATTTATAGTTGAGTTTTATCCATCCCTTCATCCATGTTCACTTTTCACCACCAGTTTCCCCAGTTTCCCTCCTGTTATCCCATACCCATCTTCAGCCTTCCCTATAGAAGACTCTCTCTCTCTCTCTCTCTCTCTCTCTCTCTCTCTCTCTCTCTCTCTCTCTCTCTCTCTCTCTCTCTCTCTCTCTCTCTCTCTCTCTCAGAAAGCTCCTTGATCACCTGTGTTTCATCTCTCAAACTTGGCCTGGTTTATTTTCTGTAGTGACTCTTGCTCCAGACCCATTTCCCTGGGGTGGGATGATGTCATGTAAAAACAAACAAAAAAAAACCCCACCTGCACAGAGGAACGATCAGGGGTACTTTTGTAGATGGAGGTTTGAAATCTGGCATGAGGGACAGCCACCCCACCCCACCAGGGCCAGTCATTGAGAGGAGGCAGAGTCTGTTCCCAATGTCTCAGCTGGCAGAAGCACGAATTTGCTCTCTGCCTTCCTCCTGTGTGCAAATCTATGTTCCAATTCCCCCTTTCAAAACAAGTTTAAAAAAAAAACTTGGAAAAGGAATCACTTTTGTTCTTTGTCATTACTTTGTTGGTTTTAGTGTCTCTTAGACCAAATATGAAGGAAACAATCTAATCGCTCTCTTGTACTTCCTTATTTCATTAGCATAATATCCTCAAGATCCATCCATTTTTACCCAGATGGCACAATTTTATCTTTTTAAACAATGTGTGTCATTGAACTCATCTGCTAAGGGGCATTTAGGCTAATTTCATGTTTGGGGCTATTGTGAATACCACAGCTATGAGCAGAGAAGTGCAAATGTCCTTTCTAATTAGTGTTTTTATCTCCTTAGTCTAAATGCCTAGGACTGGTATTGCATAAACAAGTGGAATTTCTGTTATTAGTGTTTTAAATAATATCCACAGCATTTTCCATGGTGGTTAAGTTCACACCAACAGTGAACTAGACTTCCTTTCCTCCCACATCTTTGCCAATTTTTATTATTTCCAAACTAAAAAAACAAATTTTAAATTATCATAGTTTAGGGACCAGAGCAATAGTACAGCAGGGAGGGTGCTTGCCTTGCACCTGAACAAACAGGTTCCATCCCTGGCATCCCGTAAGGTCCCCCAAGTCTGTTATAAGTGATCCCTAAATGTAGAGCCAGGAGTAAGCCCTGAGCAACACTGGGTGTGGCCCAACGCCCACACCCCCAAATCATAGATCAGGCTTGCTTGCTCAATCTCGTGTTCTCCGTTGAACACATATCTCCTCCTTCTGCTGCTTTTTTTAGTCTGGAGAAGTTTATGTCCACTCTTGACCCATATTCCTCTTTTGATCTCCCTTCACATCTTTTCTTTATTTTTCTTTCTCTTTCTTTTTCTTTTAATATTTTGTTTTGGTCCCACACATAGTGGTGTGTTCAGAATTTACTCCTGGCTCTCTTCTCTGGGATCACTCCTGGAAGTGCTTGAGGGAATCACATGGAGTGCCAGGGATCAAACCCAGGTTGGCTGCATGAAAGTCATATAATCAATAGCACACTGTACCATTGCTTCACACTCACCTTTCACCCTGATTAAATTTAATTCAATAAAAAACTATCTCGAGTCACAAAAAAGTAATTAAAAATAAATAAGATCCTTGTATTTCGAAACAAAATGATTTCTGAGTTTTGTTCTCCATGTATTGCCAAGTCTTGACTTCAAGTCAACCTTAAGTAGATCAGGAAAAGGAATGTCATTTCACCTGAAGAGGCAGAAGCCCTTTCTGATACCCAGATGCCTTTTCTCATACTCGGATGACAGGTGACAGGCCAGATAAAAGCTGTTCTCCAGTTTCAGAGAGAGTGGAGAATAGAGAAGACAGTTTTGGGTGGGAATAAACCACATTGTTGTTGGGTTTAGTGCTTCAGCATGCCCAGGAAAAACAGCAATGTCCCCTCCCAAGGTACCTGTCCTCCTGTCCTCTCTGGACCCTCCATCTTCACCTCCCAGAAGCCCACCCTTTTAGGGCTCCCCACCTTTTGGGATGGTGTTTCCAGGAAGTCAGTCATGCCTTGGAGATTTATATCAATCTCTTAGTTTTTAGGGCTTTTTCCATCTCTTATGACCCAATTTTGTCAGAAGAATTTTAATGCAATCCAGAGTATATAAGATGGTTACATTTGGCTGGAGAGTTAGGACAGTGGTTAAGGTGCTTGTCTTGCATCCAGCTGATGTCTGTTCAAATCCTGGCACTGCATATGGCCCTTTTAATTTTTTTATTTTGAGGGAGTCACACCCAGTAGTGCTCAGGAGTTACTCCTGACACTATGTTCAGAAGTCACTCCTGCCAGGCTCAGGGGACTAGATGGTATGCTAGGATTCTCACTAAAGAATAATATTCCCCAAGCACTAATGGGTGTGGTATCCCTAAAACAACCCCCCCCCCCAAATTAAATGTACTGGTCAGAGAACTATCTCTACATGCAGAGAGCATGCTTTTCATGGAAGAAGCAGAGATTCAATGTCACACCTCACACGTTCCCTGAGCACCACTTGGGTGTGGCCTCCCAAATCACAAGCTTTCCCCCAAAGAACCCTGGTATAAAATTAAACATTTACTGACAATAAATCTTAATTTTTTTTGTTTTTTTTTTGGGGGGCCATAGCCGGCAGTGCTCAGGGGCCACTCCTGGCTATTTGCTCAGAAATAGTCCCTGGCAAGCATGGGGGACCATATGGGATGCTGGGATTTGAACCAACCACCTTAGGTCCTGGGTTGGTTGCTTGCAAGGCAAACACAGCTGTGCTATCTCTTCAACCCCTTAAATTTATTTTGAAACATCATTTTAGATATTACTTGTACCACCTCCTAAGGGAGGGAATCACAAATGATGTATGATCCTTGCATTTGGCCACTCTCTGGCTAAGAACTTACTACTGAGATGAAATCAAGAAGAGGCCAACAGCCCTAGGTCCTAGATTAGTTTGATAAATGTTGCTCAAACTGGGGACCGGAGAGATAGCATGGAGGTAAGGCGTTTGCCTTTCATGCAGAAGGTCATCGGTTCGAATCCCGGCATCTCATATGGTCCCCGGTGCCTGCCAGGGGCAATTTCTGAGCATGGAGCCAGGAGTAACCCCCTGAGCACTGCCGGGTGTGACCCAAAACCACACACACACACACACACACACACACACACACACACACAAAAATGTTGCTCAAACTGAAATGAGAAATTCTCACCAAGGAGCCAGCAATAAACCAAGTGCATGCTCTGAGAGTTGGGAGAACTCAGTTTTACCTTGTTGCTGAACCCAAGAGAGCTTGTGCTCAAAAGACGCAGTCCTAAACAAATACAAGAGTTCTGTTTTATGGAACATCTGATGAGGGATGGGGCATCTGTAGGCAATTGAAGGGACAGTACAGATGCAGAAAATCTCAAACATATTATCTGCAAAGAGAGACTACCAGAAGGGCATGAGCATATTTGGAATAATTCCAGTGCAACAAGGTTACAAAGCAAGACTGTGACTGTTTGAAGGACATCCTGAATGCATTCCGTGTGTACTTCTCATTGCCCAGATTCAGCTACCCTCTTGGCAGCTCCTGCTTTCTGGTGTTAAACTATTTGAAATGTGGACAAGATAATATTTACCTGGCAGGGAAGATACAATGATCATGAAGGTGTTTTCCCCAGGGCGAGGCTTATCCATCGCACTCCGGATGTGCTGACCCTTACGATTTCCCCAAATGTGGGAAACTCGACTGCATACTTTGTGGTAGTGGGGGACTGCATTCGCACTCTCCCCTGGGGGGAAAAAAAAAGAAATGTGGACAAGAGATGGAGGCCTGTAGGGTATGTACAATGTGTAGGGTGCTTGCCTAACTCTATGTTGAACCAGGTCCCATCGCTGGCACCTCATATGGTCCCTTGGGCACTACCAGGTGTGGTGTCAAAATTTGTTTAAAAAAAGAAAAGAAGGGCCGGGCGGTGGCGCTAAAGGTAAGGCGCCTGCCTTGCCTGTGCTAGCCTTGGACGAACCGCGGTTCGATCCCCCGATGTCCCATATGGTCCCCCAAGCCAGGAGCAACTTCTGAGCACATAGCCAGGAGTAACCCCTGAGCATTACTGGGTGTGGCCCAAAATCCAAAAAAAAAAAAAAAAAAAAAGAAAAGAAATGTGGCTGTAGGAATGATACAACAGTGGGTAGAGTGTTTGCCTTGCATGCTACCTATCCGAGTTTGATCCCTAGAAAGCTATAGGGTCCCCCTGAACACTACCAGGAATGACCTCTGAGTGTGCAGAGCCAGGACTAACCCCTGAGCACAACCGGGTGTAACCCAAAAACAAAAAGAAAAAAGTAAAAAATATAGTCAGGAATCTATTTTCCTCATCAGAACGTCTTATTGAAATAAGACTGGGCCAGAGCGATAGCACAGCGATAAGGCTTTTGCTTTGCACATGGTCAATACAGGATGGACCCCGGTTCTTATCCCAGCATCCCATATGGTCCCCCAAACCTGCCAGGAGCGACTTCTGAGCGGAGTCAGAAGTAATGCCTGAGCACCGCCAGGTGTGACCCAAAAACCAAAACAAAAAAATATCTTGGAAAAAAAATCTTGGAGACTGAGCATGATATCTATATATAATTATGTATATTTTAAATTATGTGGATGTGGACCAGAGTGATAGTACCATGGATAGGGTGTTTGCCTCACAAACAGGGTCAACAGGGTTGGATCCCAGGCATTCTATATGATCCTGAGCATGAGCACAGCCAGAAGTAATCCCTGTAAGCCACCAGGTGTAACCCAAAAACAATAACCAAAAAAACTTATGTGGGTCAGATAGCTCAAAAGGTACAGTGAGTGCCTCTGAGTGCTTGCCCCTTTCGAAAATGAAACCAACCAGGAATCATTGCTGGTGGTGCTGGGCTACCAGACGGGGTGCTAGGGCTCAAACCCCCATCAGTTTGGAGTGCATTTGCCCTACCTACTCTACCACCTTTCCAGCTATAAAATAAAATGATATCCTAAAGATTCTGCACTTCTCCAGTGTGTGACAGGCAGGTTGGGGGCAGTAGAGGGTGTGTGTGTGTAGGCAGGGACAGTCCAAGCAGTGAAAGGTAAAAGAAATAATTTTTTCTCTGCAGCTTCCCGAGCTCTCACCCTTAACGCCCTAGACCCCACCCCTTCCTAAATTCTAAAAACCTGTCCCTTGACCAAAAGACACATTTTTAACTGTTGAGCCCCACCAGGACCCCACCCCTGCCTAATTCCAAAGACTTGCCCTTGACAGTTTAACTGTTGCAAACCTTATGACTTGTAGTTATCTAAATCTTGCAAAAATGTAACTGAGCAAATGTCAAGTGTCAGTACTCCCTGGAATGAACCACCCTACTGTAAGCAATATAAAGGCTTGTTAGATCTGGTTCGAGGCTCTCTCTCTCATCCTCTGGGAGAGCCCTTGCATGCTCGTAAATAAATAAAAACCCTTGCTTTTGCATGGTTTCTGCTCTGAGAGTCCTTAGCGGGGTGCACGCCCGGCCCGTGTTAATATCAGCGCGCCCGGCGCGGCGCGTGACAAAAGTCTCAGCTCCTCGGACTGCGCAGGCGCCTGGCGACCGAAACCGGAAACGCGACGCGTGTTTGACGTCATCACGGTGCGCGGGCCCCAGAGTTTCCATACTGGGAACAGAGAACTGCGACCCTGGACAAGCATGGCTGCGGGCTGCGGGCTGCTCCTGCGCGCGGTGGCGCGCTTCTCCTGCAGGGCCCTGGGGGGCTTCGCCGCCAGCCGGAGGGCCCTGCGCACCAGCCCCAGCAGCGCGGCCTTCGCCAAGGAGCTCTTCCTCGGCAAGATCGAGACGGTAACGCGCCCAGCCAGGCCCACCCTTCCCCGGGGCTCTCGTCTCCTTGGCACCAGGGACCTGTCAAACTGGGTCAGGGTCGCTGAGTCTCGCGCCCGTCTCGCTCCCTCTCTCCTCTCTCTGTCTCTCTCTTTGTCTCTCCTCTATTCTCTCTCTCTCTTATGTCTCTCCTCTCTGTCTCTCTCTTCTCTGTCTCTTTCTCTCTTCTCTGTCTCTCTATGACTGTCTCTGTCTCTCTCTTCTCCCTCTGTCTCTGTCTCTTTCTCTTTCTCCTCTATTCTCTCTTTCTGTCTCTCCTCTCTGTCTGTTTCTCTTCTCTCTGTCTCTCTCTGACTCTCTGTCTCTCATTTCTCTTCTCTCTCCTCTCTCACACACATCCTTTCTCTCTCCTCTCTGTCTCTGTCTCTTTCTCCTCTATTCCATGTCTGTCTCTGTCTCAGTCTCTCTCCTCTCTCTGTCTCTCTCTGTCTCTGTCTCTCCTCTCTCTTCTCTTTCTCTCTCCTCTTTCTCTCTCACACACACTCTTTCTCCATCTCCTCTCTTTCTCTCTCTCTCTCTCTCTCTCTCTCTCTCTCTCTCACACACACACACACACACACACACTCACTCACTCACTCACTCACTCACTCACTCACTCACTCACTCACTCACTCCAGAAAAGACAACACACTCACATTCACAGTTAAAAGCAGAAAAGCAGGGGTGGTAGGTCGTATGAGGTTCTGCTTTTTAGGTGAATGGAGGAGTGCAGAATCTTTACGACATCATTTTATTTTGTGGCTGAAGAGGTGGTAGAATAGGTAGGGCGCATGCACACCGAACTGATGAGGGTTCAAGCCCTAGCACCCCATCTGGTAGCCCAGCACCGCCAGCGGGGATTCCTGGGTGCATAATTTGGGCAAAGAAGGGACCTGAGAATCTGTGGTGTGGACGAGTGTTCTCCGTGATTCTTCTCTTCTCTCTTGCTGTGCCTGGGAGGGTGCAGGCCAGGAGGTGTGGTGCCACCGCTCCACACGTCTTGGTCCCAAAGTGTCTGGGGTTTCCTCACTGCTTGTGCCAAACCCTATGGGGCCTTCTCCACGCCTCTTTCCATGGGAGTCGGTGGCCCCAGAGAACCTTCTCCACCTGACCACCCTTTCTTGGGTTGGGTTGCACACCATGGAGTTAAACTAAACCCGTGGGTGCTGCACAGTCAGAGAGGCTTGGTCTCATGAAACTCTCAGCAGCCCCCGAGAGCAGGGATTTGGCCTTGTGGAATCATTACTGACTTTTCCATAGCATTCTGCTGAGGTGGTCGGACATTGCAGATTTGGACACAGAAGGGGATATCCCAATAGGAAGTACAAAGATGGCTCTTTAAAGTTTGAGGGACTATCCTCCCATTTCCCCTTAAGCCCCAGCCTCTGAGTTCTCTAACCCTAGCTGCATGTGAGCAGAAAGAACACAAGTTTCTGATGCTTCTCCCTCTCTGGCCTCTGGTACCCCCTCAACTCCCCTCTCCAATGCTGCCCCACCCATTTTCTTGAAAGTTGGGTTGGGAGAGAAGGGCTCTGGCTCTTTAGACCTCTGCTTTAGACCTCTTTAGACCTTTGTTCTGTTTGATTGGGGGGCCGCTGTGCTCAGGGATGACTCATGGTTCTGTACTCAGGATTCACTCCTGGTGGTGCTTGGGGGACCATATATAGTGATGGGTATCCAGTCCGAATCAGTTACATGCAAAGGAAACACCTTCTCTGTGTTACCCCATCTGTTCTTCTGCCTCTCCACCTGCTTCAGTCACCTTTGATGGCTCTTCCCATCAGCTACATCTAATTTGACAACAAATTCCATTTTGTCTCCCTGCATGTTTATGTGGTTTAAAGCACCTGCACTGTCATGCTGCTGTCCCAGTTGTAGCCACAGCATGTCTCATGGCATTTGAAGATTGAGCAAGGATCTGCCTAGAATCTCACTAAAGAGGGGACTAACTCGGTGTTCTTTGTCTAGTGCAGAAAGCTGTCGAAACCCATTGGTTTGCTGCCTTGGCTAGAACTGCTGTTCGTGGACAGATGTGTAGGCTGATTGTAAAAAGCTTGTTGCATAACGCTTATTTAGATGGTTGATTTCGAAAGTTGTATTTGGCAAAGTGCCTAGGGATTGGGGTGTGGGGTTTCTTGTTTCATGGGAAAGAACAGCTCTATGTTGGTTTTGGTTTTCAACCCCACCAAATGGTACTCTGAACAACTTCTGCTTCTGAGCTGGGCTTGGGCTACTCCACATTCCGTGCTCGAGAATGACAGGGTGTCCCCAGCATGTGCTCCAGTCCTTGGAGCTAGGCTCTCCCCTACAATCTTGCTCTGATGCCTACACGAGTTTGCTGGTTTGTTTACTGATTGGCTGTGGTTTGTGGCTAGACTAGGCAATATTCAGGGGTTACTCCTGGCTCTACACTCAGGAATTACCCTGGCCGTTCCTTGGATGCCAGGGATCGAGCCTGGACCAGCTATATGCAAAAAAACCAACCAACCAAACAAACAAACAAAAATCCCAAAACCACCATACTGTAGCTCCAGGATCTCTTACATGATTTTTATTTAATAAAGTTTCTACAGCTCTGAAAGAAATTGAGAACTGAGAGAATTAAACCTAGTAATTGGGTGTACCCTTTGTGGGATCTTCTGACACATGTCTGTCCTCTGTCCCTCCCCAGTGCACTTGGGTGATATTTGTACTCTGTCCCAGAGGCCCAGGTCCCTGCTTATTGGCCTCTTAGTTCCAGGCTATTCTTTCTATCCATCTGCCTACATAGAAGTAATCCAGTGGTTGCAGCCCACATACTGTCCTTTCTCCAGCTCCTGAGCCATTGTATTTCCAGTTGAGCAGCATGGAGAGTCTGAGTGTCTTTTCCTTCCAGACCATGCTGAGAGCAGAGTTGGGGCCTCCCTGAAGTCAGGGGTTCCTGTATGTCTGAGGGCACATTTGCACAAGAATAAAAGTCTGCATCCAGTAAACTGACCTGGGTGCTTTTTTGCTCATGTGGATGGGCTTTGATTTCTGCAACTTTCAGGACCTACAAGGAAGATGGTTTGAGAAAATGAGGGGGGCTAGCTATGTGACCCAGACTGGTGGTTTTAACTCTTTGCCCTGATGAACCTACAGGTGAAAAGCAGTGATGGGGGGGGGGGCAACTCAGCAGCTATGGGGACCATTAATTTTACTGTTTTGGCAGCTGAAGGGTTGCCTAGATTCCCCCAAAGCCAGTGGGGCTAAGGACCAAGAGGGTGATTTCAACAAACTTGTGTGGTGGCCAGGCTGGATTTTCAGGTTGGGGACCAGAACCCTAGGCCACTCCCCTGGGCAAGGCCTACTTAAAGCTCTGTTAGGCAGAGACCTCTGCAGAGTCTGATGCAAATCGCTCCTGGACCAGGACCATGTGGCCTCCTGGGTAGGTTTTGCAACAACTGTGTGTGGTTTCACCCAGGAGGGACTGCGGTTTGGGGTACACAGCCCAAGGAAACCTGGGGAGGGATCTGGCCTGGATATTATTGTATGTTCTCATCAAGCTTGAGCCCACACAGTAACTATTATAAAAGTTCACGTTTGGGTAGGGATGGGGCAATATTGGGGCCATACCTGGTGCTGCTCAGGACTTACTCCTGGTTCTGTGCCCAGGTATCATTCTTGTCTGGACTCAGGACACTGGGGTGCTGGAGATCAGACCTGTGTCAGTGACATGCAACTGCTGTACTATCCCCCACACCTGTTTCACAATTTTGTTGTTTTGTTTTGTTTTGTTTTGGGCCACAGCTGGCAACACTCAGGGGTTACTCCTGGTTCTGCCCTCAGAAATCGCTCCTGGCAGGCTTGGGGACCATATGGGAAGCTGGGGATTGAACCCGAGTCCATCTCAGGTCAGCCATGTGCAAGGCAAATGCCTTACCACTGTGCTATTGCTCCAGCCCCACGTTTTACAATTTTAAAAGCTTCTTGTCCCCAAGGCCTCCTGCCTTGGAGGCATATACTTAATAACTGAGCTATATATAGGCCTAGTGAGGATTTTACACTCAGGGGTGCCATTCTGGACCCCTTGTAGTGGCCTTGAATATGGATGAGAAGGCACAATGGAAAGTGTTTGTGGGAGGGGGAAGTACTGAACATAGGCTTCCTAGCTCTTTCATGGTCCACTGTGCCTAGGGTGTTACAAGGGGATGGATATCACCATGTTTTTTTGTTTGTTTGTTTGTTTGGGGTCACTAGTAGTGCCCAGGGCTTTCTCCTGGCTCAAGGATTACTCCTGGTACCTGGTGGTACTCAGAGGGCCATTAGGAATGCCATGGATGGGACTTGGACACATGAAAGGCAAGCGCCCAACCTGCTATACTGCAATGTATTTTTTTCCACATACGGTGGTGCTCAGGGCTTTGTCCTGGCTTTGCAATAAGGGATCACAATTTCTGGAGGGGCACAGGGGATCCAACGGGATGCCGAGGACCAAACCCAGGTCATATATGTACAAGTGCATTCCCCCTATCTATTCATGAGGGAAAGGGACATGGTATGTGGTCAGAACAGAACATCTGCTGGTGGTGGGCAAGCTCTGGGCAGGGGAATAGCACCTTTCCTGTAACTTGAGTACCTCTGGACTTTTTCTCACCCCCCTTTTGTGTTTGACAAGTTGAGGGTTCCCCAGGGGAGGTGACTCAGCTTCCTTTTTGTTGCTGATTTTCAGAAAGAAGTTTTCCCATTTCCTGAAGTCAGCCAGGATGAACTTAATGAGATCAATCAGCTTGTGGGCCCAGTAGAAAAATTCTTCGCTGAAGAAGGTATGCTGGATTTTCTTTACCATTGTCCAGGACATCATGGAAGGTGATATTTTAGGGTAAGCCCTGAACACAGGAGAACTGCTCATGAGTGCCACTCGGTAAAAAAGTGTCAATGCTATTTTACTGAAAGGACAGCCAGTGTTGATGGTGGTAAGGCATCTGCTGCAGTACTTCCCAGTGTCTACTGTTACCACAGATCACATTTCTATATTAAAATATTTCTGGGCCGGAGAGATAGCATGGAGGTAAGGCGTTTGCCTTTCATGCAGAAGGTCATCGGTTCGAATCCCGGCGTCCCATATGGTCCCCTGTGCCTGCCAGGAGCAATTTCTGAGCACGGAGCCAGGAAAAACCCCTGAGCACTGCCGGGTGTGACCCAAAAACCACAAAATAAATAAATAAATAAATAAATAAATAAATAAAAATAAAATATTTCTGAGGGACTGAAGCAATAGTACAGCAGGTAGGACACTTGCTTTGTGTGCAGCCGACCAGTTTGATCCCTGGCATTCCATATGGTTTCCCCAAGCCTGCCAGCAGTAATTCCTGAGTGCAGAGCCAGGAATAACTCCTGAGCATTATTGGGTGTGGCCCAAAACTCAGAAACAGACAAATAAAATTTCTGAACCCTGTCAGCTGGCACTCCCCCACCCCATGCCCAATGATGCTTAGGGGTTACTTCTGGTCTTGCATACAGAAATGAACTCTTCCTGGTGGGCTTGGGGGCCCACTTAGGATGCCAGTGAGTATACCAGGTCGGTCACGTGCCCTATGTATTATACTATCACTTGGGCCCCAATAGCTGGACACGTTAAAGGATCTAGCACAATTAGCCACTAGAAAAGTGAATTTAAGGGGCCGGAGAGGTGATGCCAGAGGTAAGTCGTGTGCCTTGGAAGCACTAGCCTAGGACGGACTGCGGTTCGATCCCCCGTGTCCCATATAGTCTCCCCAAGCCAGGGATGATTTCTGAGCACATAGCCAGGGGTAACCCCTGAGCATTTTAGGATGTGGCTCAAAAAGACCAAAAAAAAAGAAAAGAAAAGAAAAGTGGGGACCGGAGAGATAGCATGGAGATAAGGTGTTTGCCTTACATGCAGAAGGTCATCGGTTCAAATCCCGGCATCCCATTTGGTCCCCCGTGCCTGCCAGAAGCAATTTCTGAGCCTGGAGCCAGGAATAACCCCTGAGCACTGCTGGGTGTGACCCAAAAACCACACAAAAAAAAAAAGAAAGAAAAGAAAAGTGAATTTAAAACCAGACATCCAGGCCCCTTGAGCTTTTACTTGACTGTACAGCAGTGTCAAACAGCCACTGGTGTTTCTGAAGGTGCTGATGAAACTGGTTTGTGCATCAGAGCAGCTTGCAGACCATAGGGGGAAGACACTAGCGTGGCCTGGAGGATTCCCCTTCTAGAGTGGGTCAGTTTTTTTTGGGTTTTTTTTTTTTTTTTTTTTGGTTTGGTTTGGTTTTTGGTTTTGTCACACCTGGTGACTCTCAGGGGTTACTCCTGGCTATAGGCTTAGAAATAGCTCCTGGTTCCAGGAGATTATATGGAATGTGGCGGATCGAATCCCTACCACTGTGCTATTGCTCCGGCCCTGAAATTGCTGCCATTGTCATGGGAATGGTGGCTGTGAACTCAGATTCAGGACACCTGCGGAAAAGCTTCCGCCTCATTTCTGCGGATGGCACCCACTCTCACATACTGACACTCTGTGGACAAGCCCCTGCCATGGCAGTTCGTTGCAGATTCTGGGTCCCTTCTGTTTGTTTGTTTTTTTTTTTGTTTTGTTTTGTTTTTTGGGTTATTTGGGCCACACCCGTTTGATGCTCAGGGGTTACTCCTGGCTAAGTACTTAGAAACTGCCCCTGGCTTGGGGGGACCATATGGGATGCTGGGGGATCGAACCACGGTCCTTCCTTGGCTAGCGCTTGCAAGGCAAACACCTTACCTCTAGCGCCACCTCACCGGCCCCTGTTTGTTTTTTTTAATTTGACTGATTGTTTGATTGACTGGCTCTAGGCCACACCCAGCAGTGCTCAGGGGTTACACCTGGCTGTGCACCCAGAAATCCCCACTGGCAGGCTAGGGGATCACATGGGATGCCGGGAATTGAACCGGGTCCCTCCCGGGTCAGCCATACGCCCTTCTGCTGTGCTATCTCTCTGGCCCCAGTTCTGGGACCTTCTGAAAAACAGTGAGTGAATATGATCTGGCCATTGCCACTTTTGCGGTAACTGATACCAGACCTGTATGCTACGTGAAATTGCCATTTTTCTTGCATTCACACAGACGTATCTCGTCTTTGGCTTAATCCAACTCTTCCCTCTTGGCAGTGGACTCTCGACGAATTGACCTGGAGGGGAAAATCCCGCAGGAGACTCTGCTGAAACTGAAGAGCCTGGGGCTTTTCGGGCTGCAGGTCCCAGAAGAATATGGTGAGGGTTCCCCCTGCTGTTTGCTGTGCTTGAGTTCTCGAGCCCACGGGCTGGCCCAGGGGCTCCTTTCCATGCAGGCATGCAGGCCCCAACGACCAGCGCGCTGGGTTTCGAAGTCTGCTCTAAAGGTTTGCAATGGGCGGCTGCCTGGGGGATGACAGCAAGGGCTAATGTGGAGTACAGGTAGGTGGTGGTTAAGGGAGGTGGCGGGCCACCACAGGGTTGTGCTGGGATTTCTTTATGTTGTAGGGAGCATGTGTTGCTGCACCAACTGCTTGTTTCCTTTTCAGTTTTCTGTGTTGAAGGTTTTTGTCATGATGATCTGGCTCTTTTTTTTTTTTTTTTTTTTCATTTTTAAAAACATTTTTAGGGGCCCGGAGAGATAGCACAGCGGCATTTGCCTTGCAAGCAGCCAATCCAGGACCAAAGGTGGTTGGTTCGAATCCTGGTGTCCCATATGGTCCCCCGTGCCTGCCAGGAGCTATTTCTGAGTAGACAGCCAGGAGTAACCCCTGAGCACTGCCGGGTGTGGCCCAAAAACCAAAAGAAAAAAAAAAAAAAAACATTTTTAGGTCACACCCAGCAGTGCTCAGAGGTTACTCCTGGCTCTATGTACAGAAATCGCTCTTGGAAAGTTCAAGGGACCATATGGGATGCCGGAAATTGAACCACCATAGGTCCTGGGCCGGCCATTTGTAAGGCAAAAGTCCTGCCGCTGTGCTATATCTCTGGTCCCAAAATCTGGCTCTTCTTTCAAAGCTGAAGCACCTGGTAAAGCCTCGGCCTCCCATGGAGCTGGGTGTTGAGTGAGACTGTCTCTGTCCTCTGCAGGTGGTCTGGGCCTCTCCAACACTATGTACGCACGCCTTGGCGAGATCATCAGCCAGGACGCTTCCATCGCTGTGACCTTGGCTGCACACCAGGCGATTGGCTTCAAGGTCAGTGTCCAGGCTTTGTCCAGAGGCTCTCCCAAAGAGCCGGAGCTATAGTGCGGTGGGGAGGGCGCTTGACTTTCCCGTGGTCGACCTGAGTTCGATCCTCAGCATCCCAGATGATCCCCTGAGTCAGTTATGCCAAGAATGATCCCTGAGCTCAGAGCCAGGAATAAGCCCTGAGCACAGCTGGATCTGACTCAAAAAAAAAACACAATACAAATGAGAAAACAGATGCCTATGAAGGTCTCCCCGGGTTTTTGGGTGTTGCTGAGCTGGACCTGCTCCAGTCTCAGGGCTGGACTGTCTTGTGCCTCACACCTGCCCTCTGTAGCCACATAAGCAGTGCCCCTTGGTGTCCTGCCATCTGTCAATGCCCCAAGCAGATGCTGCTTCCCTGCCAGCTCCCAGTAACTGTCTCTGCCTGAGAGTGTCTGCCCCGAGATGGTTTTCTCCTTTTGGGCTCTCAGGGCTCAGCAGGCCACATGGCACTTGGTGACAGTCCCATCGCTTGGTGGTCTCTGCTCCAACCCAGCTGGAAAGCGAGGTTGGACCTGAGTCGGACCCCGAGTCGGGAGGCCAGGCTTGAGTTCCTTCATGACCCCAGCTAGGTTTGGGTCTTTTGTGTCAACATACCTCTGTAGGGTGCAGGTAAGATAATGGCAGGTAACAGCCAAGAAATAAGGGCACCGTGGTATGGATCCCTGAGTCTGACCCGAAAGCCATACCAGCATCAGGAACATGGCCTCCTTGAGAGGGACTACCAAGCAGCCTGGCCCCATATACCCTGGGCTGAGGGTGTCACTGAGTTCAGCTGTTTACTCTGGTACCAGAGTTCCCTTTGGTGGATCTGTGCTTGATAGTCCGTTTCCGTGTGTCTCTGACTGGGTCCTGTTATGTGTTTTATTTAGGGGATCATCTTGGCCGGGACAGAGGAACAAAAGGCCAAATACCTACCCAAACTGGCCTCTGGGGAGCATGTGGCTGCCTTCTGCCTGACAGAGCCAGCCAGGTTTGTGCCATATGGGGCCCTGGGTGTGAGGGGCCCAGGTGGTGTTGAATTGGGAGTGGCTTAAGTCTTACCTTCCTTGGAGTCTTCCCAAATGTTGACGTATTTCTTTAAACTAGGTTATTTGTCTTTACCTTATTCCTGTGCCCTCAATGAAACTTGCAAATGGTGTTTTCTACCTATTAAGTCCCTCTAGTGGTGCCTGATTTGCCCCCCTCATCCCTTATATGCAGTCGTGTGTTATGGTTTGAAGCAGCTCAAAGAGTCAAGGGTGATGGTGTCCCGAGGCAACAGATCAGACCTGAGGGTCCATGTGGCTTTGCTCTCAGCCACGGTCACAGGCCAGGGACCTCACACTGCTGTTGCGGTACTTGGGACCTCCAAGGTGGAGAGGGTCTCGTATTTTGCCCCCACCCTATCCTGCTACCCTATTTGGAACATGCGTGTCTGAACCCCTCCTGGAGCAAACACAAGCCCTTTATGGCATGTTTAGATGTTGACCCTTGACCCTTAAGTGGCAACTACCCTTCTCCATTCCATGTGGCAGATCTGGCTGCTTCTGTTCATCTGATGTTTCACTAAACATTGTCATTTGTCCCAAACAGCTGCCATCTCCAGCGAAGCCTATTTAGCTTTTAGCTCAGAGCACCTTTCTTTCTACCCCTCAAGCCCCTCACTTGCACACTCCTGTCTCTGCAGTGGGAGTGACGCAGCCTCCATCCAGACCAGAGCCACGCTGAGTGAAGATCAGAAGCATTATATCCTCAATGGCTCCAAGGTACCCTACCCAGGTGCACTCTGGGGAGACACTGCTGCTCTGCTGGGGTGATGAAAAACTAGCCCCGGGGCTTCAAAGACTAGCCAGGGGCCTGACTGCTTCGCTGCTGAGTTGGTATCTTCAGTGTGGCACCCCGGTGTGGCACCCCATGTTCCGTCACCTCTCTGACCTGCTGTTGCATTTGTGTTTCAATGTGCAATGTCAGACACTTGGGAACTTAATAGAACAAACTGCCTTTAGCTAGATGCCCAGCATCTGTGATTTGGAGCCAGATGTGGCCCCTCAGGACTGCTGAGGACTGCTCAGGACTGCTGCCTTGGGCCGTGTTCCAAACACTTCAGTAGTCTCTGCAGAGCACAGTTTGTGGGTTTGTTTGTTTGTTTAAGTTATAGCATCATTGACATATTTATTGAGACTGGTTTTCCTTCAGTTTTCCATGAGAAGCATATTTTTATCTTCTTAATTTTCTTTTAAGGCCCATACAGCAGAGATTACAGGGGGTGGAGGGTGGTTATCATGTAGTACTGGAAATTGGGGCTTTTTTTCAGGGCCTTTCTTCCACCTCGAACTAGGCCACCTTAGTCCTTGTCCTATAATGCAGGTCATTTCGCAGTCAGCTTCAGATTTCCCTGATTGTTTGTACTTTGTGTTGTTGTTTTGGCGGGCGGTGCTCAGGGATTACTCCTGGCTCTGCACTCAAGAATCACTCCTGGTGGTGCCTGGGGTACCATATGGGATCCTGGGGATTGAACCTGGGTCTGCTGTGAACAAAGCCTTACCCACTGTATTATCTCTCCAGCCTGTCTCGGACATTTTAAGTCTTTTTGACAATTGGCTTGAATCAAGAGCCAAATAAGGGAAGGAACCAGAGCAACAGCACAACCTTGCAAGCAGCTGATTTAAAATCAATTCTCAGCATCCCCATATGGTTCCCTGAAGCCCACCACGAGATCCAGGAGTGAGTCCTGAGCACTGCCAGGTGTGACCCTAAAAACCCCCCCCAAAAAAAGAGAGAGAAAAAAAAATAAAGTTCAGCGCAGGAAGGGGGGGAGAAGGGCGCCGCATGGTCGGTGGGCCGCCGGACCTGCCTGGAAGAAAAAAAATAAAAAAATAATAATAAAAAAAAAACCCAAAGAAATAGGATCCTAATTAAAAACAGACAATCAAACAGATAAGGGGCTGGAGACATGGTCCAGGGAGTAAGGCACTTGCCTTGCATGCAGCCACCCTGGTTCCATCCCTGACAACACATGATCCCTATAACTGTCCTTGTAGCTCGTCAGATGTGGCTCCCAGCACCACACAGGGCCGAAGCAGCAGGGACCTCTGAAGGGACCAAAGGGACCTTTGACTTCTGGTCCCCGAGAGAGTGTCCAGACCCCTGTGCTCTGCTTCACGACCCCCCACGCCCTGAGACATGCACCGAATTGCTTGCCTTCTCCCCTTCTGCTGCCCTTTCTTCTTTCCGTCCCACCTCCGGGGTTTAAGGAGAGGCAGGATTAGGCAGGAGCTGGAGCAGTGACATTGTTGCTGGAGGCAGGGTTGGAGCTGTTGGCTTGTCCCTGTACACTCAGCTGCCAAGGTGTTTCTGGGAGGGGCTCATTCTTGGGTGCCCCCCCAAACCTGGTGTCCCCTACAGGTCTGGATCACCAATGGCGGACTGGCCAACGTCTTCACCGTGTTTGCAAAGACAAAGATCAACGATGCTGACGGCTCTGTAAAAGACAAAATCACGGCTTTCATTGTGGAGCGGGACTTCGGTGGCATCACGAACGGGAAACCCGAGGACAAGTTAGGGATCCGAGGCTCCAACAGTGAGTATCGTGCATGCGAGTCTTGTCTGTCTGTCCTGACCCCATCCAGGCAGGAGGGTCTGTATGTCTTGATGCATACATGCAAGGTAAAGTGTGATGTAGATGGTTTGGGTGCTGCTTACGCATTTTGCAGAACGAAGCTGAGAAATGCTGTGGTGGTGGCAGGACACAGCTCCACATGTACATGCTCTGCATGCATGCAGGAGGCCTGTCTCAGTCCCCAGCCCCACATGATTTCCCCAGGCACCACAAGGTAGGACCAAAAAGGCAGGAATTCAGTAAATATTGTCACAGCAGCTCTTCGTCGATCCAGGCTCACTCTGAGCTTCAGAGGTGCCATGTGCATTGGTCCTGGTCTCTGAAATGGGGACCCAGCCTGTGTAGGAGGCAGGAATGGGCTCAGCGCCCCACTCTAGGCACCTCCCCAAACACCCGTCTTGGCCTCTGCATCCCTATGCACTGAGATACCTGAAGCTGGTAAGTGGCCAACCTTTCTGGGCCTCATGGACCCCTCACAACTCCCCTCCCCCATACTCTGTGGTCCCCTTGTCTAGAGCAGGGAGTAAGTTGTCCTAGAAACCATTAGGGCTCTTGTTTTTTCCCACCATTTTTTTTTGGGGGGGGGGTGTTATTTGAGCCATACCTGGTAACACTCGGGTTACTCCTGGCTATGTGCTCAGAAATTGCTCCTGGCTTGGGGGCCCATATGGGATGCTGGGTGATTGAACCGTCGTAGTCCTAGGCTAGCGTGGGCAAGGCAGACACCTTACTGCTTGCACCACCTCTCCAGCCCCGTCTTTTCCACCTTGTCTTTGGGGACCCAGAGTTCTGGATGGTGGCATTTGCCATCGCAACAGCCAGCCTGAAAAGTAGGGTCAGGGGCTCCTGAGCTGCCATGTAGAAGCCGTAGGATGTGATTGTGACATGCTTTGTTGGACTTTCTCTGCCTCAGTTTTCTTGCCTAAGGGAGGGACAGGGGATTTGAGAGCCCCTGAGAGGCGAGCACCAGACAGAACAAAAAGCCAAATATGGAGGGTGTGGGATCAGGCAGGCACTTGGGCGGGTATGAGTAGCACAGGTGAAGGGGTGCACACCTCTAAGGGAAGAGGTCCCGGAAATAAAGAACAGAGCAAGTGTGTTACAGAGAACCAGATGCCCCTGCCTCCTGCTGCCTCCCTGCACACAGCCAGCTGTACCTTTCCCCACGGGCCTCCATTTCCTCCAACTGGCCTGCTCTTCTAACCCAGGCATGAGGCCATTTGTTACTGCCGCCATCCTGTCTGTGTGGACCCCCAAAACTTGGTTGTTCCCATGTGGCAGCTAAAGTCTCTGGTGCTGAATAAGCTTTTCTAAACAGGTGGAGGAGCCTAAGGGATTGAGCCCTTTGGCTGCACTTAAAGGCCACTGTGTGGGGCTGGAGAGATACCACAGCGGTAGGGTGTTTGCCTTGCATGCAGCAATCCAGGAAAAAAATATGGTTCAACTCCTGGCATCCCTGCACCTACCAGGAGCAATTTCAGAGCGCAGAGTAATCCCTGAGCCATGCCGAGTGTGACCCAAAAACAAAGAAAAAAAACAAAAACTAATAAAAGGCCACTGTGTATGTTGGGGGCAGGGCAAGGCCCCCTGAACCCTGTAGGGGTGTGGCTCTTAGAACACAAGGTGGGCACTATGCCCACAGAGTGTGGGCTCTGCAGATTTCCCAACTGCCCACCTCCCACCTGTCCTTTGGACACTCAGCCCTTAGTGAAAACATGGTCATCCCCATCTTCCTCCTGTGGCTGGCTGTGCCATGCCTCCTCCAGGAAAGACACAGCACATAGCAGGCAGGCAGGCAGGCGTGTGTGTGACCCTCCATGCTGCAGCCAGTGGGCAGTGAAAGGCCCTGGGCCAGCCTGTGGGCTCAAGCCTCTGCTCCTGTGTTGCAGCTTGTGAGGTTCACTTTGAGAACACGCCGGTGCCCGTGGAGAACGTACTGGGAGAAGTCGGAGGCGGCTTCAAGGTGAGCAGCTGCCATAGCTGAGGCGAGCGCCATGCCGTGTGGGTTTTATGTACTGGGCCCCAGCCTTCTGTCTACCTTTTGGGTCTGTTGGGAGCTTAAGCATTGGGGGTGGGGAAATGTGGTTCTTTTTTCTCACATTTCATCTGAGGCTCCCTGGTTGCTTTTGCTTTCTTTGTTAGGGTTCTATGCATGTATCATTCCAGCACCACGCCCATACCCCACCATCATCTTGGGATCTTCTCCCATCACCCCTTCTCGGTCTTTCCTCCAAGGTCCTCCATGGTCAGTCAGGTCAGTTCTCTAGATCAGTTCTCAGGTCTGTGGCCTTTGGCTCCTTTCTGTCTCAGGAGAGGGAGTTATTCTGTGCCTGTTCCCCTTCTCCTGGCTGACTTCACTTGGCATGGTAGGGACCATGCCATGGATTCATTCTCTAAATCCACCCACTCACTGGCAATTGCCTGCTTTCACCTTTTCTAATAGCTGAGTAGTATTCCATGGTGTAGATGCTTCTTTATCCAGTCATCTGTCTATTCTTGGACACTTGGGTTATTTCCAAACTGGTTATTGTGAATAGCACTACACTGAACACAGGAAAGCAGATGCCTTTTCTGAATAAAGATTTGGGGGGGGGGGCTCTTGGGGTAGATGCAGAGAACAGATGGTTTGTATGGAAGCTTGATTCCTGTTTTTTTGAGACATGTCCTTGTCTAGACATGTCTCTCCCAGAGAGACAGTCCCAGCAGGTGATAGTCCCGCTAGCCCCATGGCTAGTCCCCATGGCTCTTGTGGGCTGGCTTTGGGGGGCTCCTACGTCAGGAGGAAAGGATGAAGGATGTTGCTCTGTGTACTTGGGGGTCTTTGCCTCCTAGGTCCTGAGTTTAAAGTTAGAAGCTCAGGACTGGATTTAAAATTCCTCACCTAGCGCAAGTGGCAAGACCAACCCCTCTGACCCTTTGAGGTGCTCCCACTCAGCTTACTTAACAAATGGCCCTAGAGTGGATTTTGAGCTCAGGGGGAGCTCAGGAACATGAGCTTGAGGTGTGAGGTCAAGAGTTTGGTTCTGGCACTACCCGCAGGCCAAGGACGATCAATGGCAAAGAGGGAGAGCTCTTTAGTTGCTCCATTAGTTCCAGCACACAAAGTCGTCTTTGGAGGGGGAGCTTTTGCAGGAAGATGCGCACACAGCCGGCTTCCTCCTTGTCCTGTTGCCTCTGGGGCCACTGCTCGGATTCTAGGGATCGGCTGTGCTGTACCTGGCGTGCCCCACCTGCCCTGGAGACCTGTGCCCAGCCCTGGGTCTCTTCTGGCCCCCTCTTTAGGAAATACCCCCTCCAGACAGTCCCACTCCCCATGCACATGTGACCCTCTTAGCCCCCTTCCGCCACTTGCCACTCTCAGTCTCCTTTGTGCTCTGGTTTGTCAGGAATCACGTGGCACTGGGAAGTGGGCTGTGCCACCTCCCATGGCTGAGGGGATGGAGATGTTGAGGGGAAAGAGGCTGACGAAGCATCTAGGCTGCCTCTTCTAGTGGGAGGGGATATGTCAGCCCCGAGTTCACTGGGGGTTCAAGTTCAGTGGCGCTAGCACAGCCCCACCAGGTGACCAGTGGGGGACCTTTCACTGCATGGGCCAGGCCCTGGGCTGCAGCACACTGGGAAAGGCTGGTACTCTGGCCTCTGGATAATATTGTTTGGATTTTTTGTTTTGTTTGGGGGGAGTGCTCAGGAGTTACTCCTGGCAGACTCTGGGAACCACATGAGATGTCGGGGATTGAACCTGGTAAGTCCATTGCCCAAACCTCTATGCTATTGCTCCGACCCTGAGGAATAATATTGGTGTTTTTTGTGTTTGTTTTGTTTTGTTTTGTTTTCACAAGGGGCAGGCTAGCCCTGGTGGCATGACCTGAGCTTTTTTGTTTTGTTTTGTTTTGTCTTTGGTTCTGTTTTTGTTTTGGGGCCACACCTGGTGACGCTCGGGGTTACTCCTAGCTATGCGCTCAGAAATTGCTCCTGGCTAGGGAGACCATATGGGACGCCAGGGATCGAACCAGGTCCGTCCTGGACCTGCTGTGTGCCTACTGCTGTGCTATTGCTCCAGCCCACGACCTGAGCTTTGAAGCGCTCAAACTGTCTTTCAGCCCAATAAAGGGCCAGGGTGACTTGGCCTGGAGGCGACGCAGAGTTCTCACAAGAAATGTGCATGTTCTCAGGAAGCCTAGCAGGGACCAGCCAGTGATGCTGGGGTCTGTCCCCTCTGCCCGTCCAGGACCTACTTTCTTCCTAGCACAGGTCCGAATAGGATGCTGGGGTGTCCACAACGAACCTACTTTCTTCCGGCAGGTGGCCATGAATATACTCAACAGTGGACGCTTTAGCATGGGCAGCTCCGTGGCCGGGATGCTGAAGAAGTTGATCGGTAGGTAAGTGGGGGAGACCCTGCCCGCCTGTGCTGCCAGGCCAATGCCCAGCCAGGCTGCTTCAACGAGGGGCCAGGTGAAGTCTGGGCCCTGGACTTCATCCTTAGTCTTGGTGTTGCACACCCCGACTTAGCTGTTCAGGCACACAGGGGGCTCTGGCATGTGGGCAGTGCTCTGAGCCCAAGCACAATATCCAGAATGTGAGGAGACAAGGAGGAGCCATCTCTGACCAGAATCCCCTTATAAATGACTGCAGTGTGAGGGCTGCTTGGGTTGGGTTTCCTCTGTGTAAGAGCCCAGCTCCCTCTGGCCCTGGCCCCCCTGTTTCATCTCATTTATGGTCACTTATACACATTCTCCCTTGGCTGACAGCCCCAGGTATTGGGTGGACAGGCATATCCCTAGAACATGGTTTCAGGGGAGTGTGCAGGCCGGTTGTGGTGCTCCCCCTGACCCCCTACTTCATGGATCTGAGGCTGAGACTTGAAAGTGTGCCATTTGCCCCAGGCCGGCTGCTGGGCCTGAGAACAGCCCTGGGCCCCTCAGCCCATCTGGAACATTCTCAATTTGTGTCAGCCTGAACCAAAGGAAAGGGGTCCAGCGAGGTTCACCAAAGGCCCAGAGTATACAGCAGAGCTAAGTCCTGACTCAGCTCTCTTGGAGCCAGTAATTGGGACAAGTCTATGAAAGCCTGGGGGAGCAGTGGGTAAGGGGTGCTGCCAGCAGCAGGCTTGGGGGTGGGGGGTCTGCCCTGTGACCACTGCACAGTGTGCTTCAGGACAGGACCTGGGCACTGGGATGGACACCCCAGCTTTAGAATAGGCCCCTGAACTCTGGGACAGACACCACAACCTCAGAACAAACCCTGGACATTGGGATGGCCCCACACTTAGAAGCAATCACCTCTTCTCTTTGGGATTGAGTAGCTGTACTAGTACCTGGTTCCATGCTGGGGATGACCTTCCATGTCATCTGTTTCGCCATTCTGAGGACTGGTGCTTCTCTCAGGGAAGGGACCCACTTCCCTAGGCCACCAGCTGGTGGCAGCGTTGCGTGGTCCTGCTGTCCCATCCATGCTGCTCCAGCCTCCCCATGTATGGCCGTCTGTAGTGGGGTGTTGGGGGTTGTTAAGTCCCTGGTGGAGGCTCTCTAACTTCCTTGCCCCTCCTCAGAGATGACGGCCGAGTATGCCTGCACCAGGAAGCAGTTCAACAAGCCCCTGAGTGGATTCGGGTTAATCCAGGTACTTATTTATTTCCATCTTGCTCTAACTCCAACTGTGTCTCAGGGATGTCCCAGTAACTTGGGGCGACGCTGCCAGTCCCTTTTATTTCTGCCATACTTGCTTCGCACTATGCTTGGCCAACTTTGATCTCGGGGTTGTATTGCTGACTCTGTATATGGCTTTTGTAACTGTCCAGGAGAAGTTTGCCCTGATGGCGCAAAAGGCTTACGTCATGGAGAGCATGGCCTACCTCACGGCGGGCATGCTGGACCAGCCCGGCTTCCCCGACTGCTCCGTAGAGGCCGCCATGGTGAAGGTGATGCAGCATGTAGGACCGTGGCCCTTCCCCACCCTTCCTCATACAGTCAACAGGTTTCCCCACAGTGGGGAAGGAGGAAACCCCTGTGTGCTGACCTTGGCCACATACGAACAGCTGGGCTCCCTCAGGGAGGGAAGCTGAGCTTTCATTCACCTCCTTTTGGGTATCAGAGCCTCCCTGTTAGAGTTTCTGAGGTGTTTCGGGGGAGTGTAGTTGTCTCTACTGCAGGTGACTTTGGAAAGTGGGGAGGGTGGGAAGAGACTGCTCCCCTCTCTGCAGCCTACGCTGCTACCCGGGGAAAGTCAGTTATGAGCCTCTACACAGCATGAACGCTCGTGTCCCCTCAGCCCCTCAGCCCCATGCTTCTCTGTAATTCTTCAGACTTGAGCTTCTCCTCAGCTCTTCAGCCCCTCTCCCAGTGTGTACTCAGGCAGGCCCGGGGCTACTCTGTGGGCAGGAGCAGGTGAAGTCTCAGGTGTGGCTCAGAGGCTAGTTGGCTCCTGGTGAGGGGCAAACCCGCCACCCAAGGGAGGCCAGGGCCCTGGTGGGAAGCACTGAGCCCTCTGACCCGCACCCCGCCCCTGCAGGTGTTCAGCTCGGAGGCCGCCTGGCAGTGTGTGAGCGAAGCGCTGCAGGTCCTTGGGGGCTCCGGCTACATGCGGGACTACCCCTACGAGCGCATGCTGCGTGACACCCGCATCCTGCTCATCTTCGAGGTGGGCAGGTTGGGGTGGGGGTGAGGGGCAGGGAGACAAGTGGAGAAGGGGCCAGATTTTCTCTAGGTAACTAGAGGCCAGTGGGCAACCCCTCTTCTCTCCCAGGGTCCCCCGCCCCTGAGGACAGTGGCGTGGCATGACCTTTGACCCAGCTCTGTTGGCCACAGGGAACCAACGAGATTCTCAGGATGTACATCGCACTCACGGGCCTGCAGCACGCAGGACGCATCCTGACTGCCAGGGTCAAGTAGGTGCCCTGGGGTCAGAGGTTGGGAAGGACCTGCTGGGCTTCACCTCCCAATGGCAGGAAGCTAAACTGGGGGAGGGAGAGGGCCATGCTCTGAGGCCCCCAGAAGACCCGTTGCTTTGCCTTCCTGCCCCCTGAATGGGCAAGGAGCCCCCAAAACTGCTGGCCCCAAGAGGCCATATAGGTCCTGAGCTGACCATGAGGCTTTGGGGATTGGTGTGGCATGGTGTTGGGGGACCTTCAGTCTCAACTTGGGGCCTCTCCATAGGGAGCTTAAACAGGGCAAAGTGACCACCGTCCTGGAGACAGTCGGCCAGAGACTTCGAGACACCTTGGGCCGAAAAGTGGACCTGGGGCTGACGGGGAAGATCAGCTTGGTGCACCCCAGTTTGGAGGTAGGTGGGGGGACCCCTGCTTAGTGCCCCCATAGGCTCCTTCCCAGCTGGGAAGGGATGTGACCAGAGTACTGGGGGCCATTGTGGGCCGAAGAGCCAAGCCCAATGGAGCTCTGTCTTCTGGCCCCAGGACAGCGCCAACAAGCTGGAGGAAAGCGTGTACTACTTTGGCCGCACTGTGGAGACTCTGATGCTACGCTTCGGCAAGGTACCGGCACCATGACTCCCAAGGGCCCCAGGACCTGCCACCTCAGCACGGCTTATTGTCTGCTTGCTTCAGGGACCCTGGCTGGGAGGAAAAGGGGATCCTGCAGAGGGTGCAAGGCCGTGAGCCTGCTGGACCTGTGCCAGACCCCCCGTGCGCCGGCCACCACCCGCATCTCTGTCCTCCGCCCTCTTGCAGACCATCGTGGAGGAGCAGATGGTCCTGAAGCGGGTGGCCAACATCCTTATCAACCTGTTCGGCATGACGGCCGTGCTGTCGCGGGCCAGCCGCTCCATCCGTTCAGGGCTGCGCAACCACGACCACGAGGTGAGCCCATGGAGACACATGCATGCATTTAGACACCATCACACACGCACCAGGCTGTACACTTTAATGAAACAGAGCCATGCACAGTCTGCGGGGCCCAGGCTTGCCAAGTTGGGAGGACACTGTTGGCTCCATCAGCTCAGCTGCTGCCTTTCAGCTTCCTGCCTGAGGAAAGAAAGGAGGGTGTGGGTGGCAGGGTCCGGGGCCATTGGACATCCCAGCTGATCTCGCCTCTGCTAGGTCCTGCTGGCCAACACCTTCTGCACAGAAGCTTACTACCAGAACCTCTTCACCCTGTCCCAGCTGGACAAGTGTAAGTAGGGGTGCAGGGTGGGACTGGGTGGCTCCTTATACAATGACAGCTGACATGGCCTCCACCTCCCCTAGCCCACCAGTAGGCGACGCTGTGCAGATACCCACTGACCCCGAGGTGTCCATTTGTAGCATCCTGCACTGTTCCCATTGACCCTTCAGCCCTAGATAACAGAGAATACTCTCTGTCCTGGTTGCCTAAACCTAGCATGTGGGGCTTCCAGGCCAGTGGCTGTCAACCATCATCTTGGGGTGTTGGCTTGCAGGACAGGTCACCGGGCCACACCCACAAAGTTCATCAATTGTAGGCATGTCCAGGAGAAAACTGAGTACTGTGAGAGTCACCCTTCAGGCTGACACCACACCCAAAGGTCTCCCACTCTTCTGCTCCCCAGATTCGCCAGAAAACCTCGATGACCAGATAAAGAAAGTGTCACAGCAGGTGCTGGAGAAACGGGCCTACATCTGTGCCCACCCGCTGGAGAGGACGTCCTGAGGCGCCAGTACAGTTCTGCCCTGAGCACAGCCGCCTGACCTGGGCAGTCTGAGACTCTGGGCAGGGACTGGCCCTGTAGTGAGGAGCATAGTGTCCCTTCAGGTCCCCATCCTGTTGCCAGCCGTGGACACCCCCTCCTGCCGGGTGGGCTCAGGCTACAGGAGAGAGCAGCTCAGTCCCACACTGCGGGGATGACGACAGCCTCTCTGGACAAAGTGGTGGCGTTTGGGACCTGCCCTGTCATGCTGCTTCCTGGGGGTCTGACTGATCTGGTGGGGCCCCTATTCTGGTACGAGTTGCCACATGCTGTGGTGACAGAGCTGGGACTGACTGATGACTCAACCTAGGAAGTTTACTGGGTGCCAAAGACCCACTGGGCACTGAACATGCGTCACTGACCACAGACTGCAGAGCCCTGTACAAGCTCGTGTCCACCCCCCTGCAGGCCTGGCAAGACCCCAAAAAGGTGTTGTTCAGAGCTGGTCACACTAGTCCCTTTCTCATTTTCCCTTTCCCAAAGGCCCTGGGTTCCCTTTTTTCTCATGGCAGCTTTTGATGTTTTGTGAATGTACTGGGGGAGGGAACTGCAGGGCCCCCCAAGAAGGCCAAGTAAGAGCCTGAGAGGAAGCCTTGTCACTAAATAAACTCCCCCGAACTAAAGTTCTGCTCTGGATGGACAAATGGGTGCTCATACCCACATGCAGGGGGATGGGGTGGTCTTGGAGATTGCTCAGGCCCCGGACAGACCTGACCCTGTCCTCTCTTCTGAATGAGCTGAAATGTCAGGGGCCCGAGGGTGAGTTGGCATAGTGGCTGCCACACCAGCCGCCCCCAGAAAGTCCAGGCATCAAACAGCACTGAGGACACTGGGGGTACTGTTCACCTTCCACAGGCTTCTGTTTTGGTATGGGGGGCAGCTCCAGGAAAGCGGGGGGCTGTTTATACAGCTCAAAGTCCTGGTGGCGGCGGTCCCAGCTCCACCTGCCACGATCCAGCACATTCTGTAGCTTGTTCCGGAACAGCGCCCCTTCCTGCCACTCCTGCATTGGAGGGGGGCACAAAGTCAGAACCCCACTCCCACCACCTCCAGCCCTCCCGACACCCCTGGCACCCCAACCTCAGTGTATGCCATGCTGAGCTGCCGTGGGAAGAGGTAGTCAGTCTTCTGAAGGCCTGTCACTTGGAAGCCCTCAGCTGTGAGGTCCGCCTGGTGGCACCCCTGTTTGTCCTCCTTCCTCTTATCCTCGGGGTCACAGCAGTCCACCATGGCTGAGAGGTACTTCTGAGAATATGTGAACCTTTTCTGGGGCTCCTGGGAAGGGAAGACACGGGGGACAGGACATTAGCAAGCTTTGCCATGTCGGGTCCACAGAGGAAACCCCTGCTAAAAGCCCCCTCGGGACAGAACCTGAGGCAGCTACAGCTGATCCCCAGGGTGCCCGATGGTGACTTGGGGTGGGGATCACATGGTGGCGGTGCCCCCTGTCAGCTCTCCCCGGAAGGCTTCTGGCCTCACTCACCCTGACCATCTCCTGCTGTATCTGCTTCCGGGCCAGCACCGATGAGTTGAGGGTTTGAGAGCTGTAGTTAAAGACGGAGTCCCTGGGTGAGGCGGAAATGCGCACCACTTTCTCCACACACTTCACAGGCTTCATACTGGTCTGGTAGGCGCTGAGGATGTTGCTCTGAAGAAATGTCCAGTCAAGGCCATTCTGCCAGCCTGTGGCTGCCCACCCTCAAGGCCCCACTGTGGCCACAGCCCCCTGGGGCCCCTCTGAGCCAGCTGAACTCAGGTAAAGAGGCTGCAGAGAGGCCCAGGAAAGGGCTGCCAGCCTTAAACTGAGCAGTGTCTGCTCATTCCTCATTGGCCTGTGAGTCTTCAGCAAAAACGGTTTTGCTTCAGTCAGACTCAAGTTGAAATGACACTCTCTCAGCCTAACACTTATGTCCCTGGAGGTCAGGTTCCCATGTCTATGAGGCCAGGGGTTTTATACAGAGTGCAGTGGAAGAGAGTGTTTGCCTAAAGCGGTCCAGGTTTAGCATCTCATACAGTCCCTTCAGGAATAGGCCCTGAATATAACCAGTGTGATCTCAAAGAACTAGAAGGTCCAGCCCACACAGCAGGCCGGACACGTGTCCCAGTGTGAACATGTTGCAGGCCAGGCTGGTAGACTGGGGTCCTAGGTGGAAAGGAAGATGTTAACAGGTCTTCAATTGCAGACATGATTCAGTGTAGTTACTGCTGAAGGGAACATCCCATCTGCTGGGCCCAAGGGGCCAGGGATGAAATTCAAGGTCTGTGCTCTGCCACAAAAGCCATAACCCCCCAGGATCTCCCATGCCAAGAGTAAATTCCCACCCCACATACAAGAAAATGCTCTACCACTGAGCTCTAAGCCTCATGAAAACTCAGTGCACTCCATACTCGCCACAAATACACAACCATTAAGTGAGATGACAACAGGGACTTAAGAAGTGGGAGGTATGAAGGAAACCCCTGAGAAGTGAAAGCCCGCTCATAGCTTCCAGACTAATCATGGCAGTTCTCTCCAAGAAAATGCCAAGTCTGGGCAGTCCTCGGGGGAAACTAGCCACCCCCATGTACACCATGTTTAAGCTAGTCCTAAAACTGATAGAGAATGCAAAGGACCCAAAGTAGAGAAATTATTTTGGAAGAGAATTTAAATGACTTAGAAGTCAAGAAGATAGCCCATGCATTCCTATGTTCACTGTAGCACTATTTACATAGCCAGAATCTGGATACAACCCAGGTGCCCGACAACAGATGAATGGCTAAAGAAAATAGTATGTCTACACAATGGAATACTATGCAGACGTTAGGAAAAATAAAGTCATAAAATTTGCCTGTACATGGATGGATGTGGAGATTATCATGCTGAAAGGAGGTAAAGGGAGAGGAATAGACATAGAATAGTCTCACTCATCTGTGGAATACAAGAAAGATAAAAGGAAACATGGTACTATCCAGACACAATAGAGAGGAGGACCAGGCCATGATATGAACTTACCACAGAGCGATGAGCGCAGTTGGAGCACTAACTGCACTGACAACTACTGTGACAATGATAAAATGCCTGTCCCGGAGACAGGCAGGGGTTGGGGAAGAAAGAAATGAGGGACATTGGTGACAGGGAAGTTGCACTGGCAAAGGGTGGTGTACATCTTATGACTGAAAACCCAACTATGTAGCCATGGCACTTAAATTATTTTTAAAAAATCAAAGTCCTGGGCCCGGAGAGATAGCACAGCGGCGTTTGCCTTGCAAGCAGTCGATCCAGGACCAAAGGTGGTTAGTTCGAATTCCGGTGTCCCATATGGTCCCCCGTGCCTGCCAGGAGCTATTTCTGAGCAGACAGCCAGGAGTAACCCCTGAGCACCGCCGGGTATGGCCCAAAAAAAACAAAAAACAAAAAACAAAACAAAGTCCATATGCTTGTCCTGATGTCTCACACAAAGTTTGACCCCCTAGACAACAGCAGGAGCAACCCCTAAGCACAACCAGGTAGGGTCCCAAATCCCCCCCAAAAAAAGATTTTTAAATAAATAGACTGAGGGGCCTAGAGAGATAGTAAAGTGAGGAGAGCACTTGCCTTGCACACGACTGATCCAGGTTCCATCCCCAGCATTCTATATGGTCCCCGGAGCACTACCAGGAGTAATTCCTGGGTGCAAGCCAGGAGTAGCCCATGAGCTTCACAGGGTGTGGCCCAAAAACAAAACAACAAAAGAAGAAAAAAGCTACAGAAAGAGAAAATTGTGTCATATGTCTGGTGAGGCAACTATCCAGAATATATTAAGGGCCCAGACGCCAAAACATGGGTTGGGGCTCCAGAGACAGCACAGAAGTATGGTGCTTGCCTTAACATGTGACTGAGTTGACTGTGACCCTGCTTTGATTCTCTAGCACCACCTTGGAGGTCCCCAAGTGCCCCCTTGATAAGAGCCCTGAGCTTCTCCAACTGTGGTGCCCCTCCAAAAAATCTGAGCTAGGGAGAGAGTTCAAAAAGTTTTGCATGTGGAAGCTCTATGATTCCCAGCATCTCATGTCCCTAAGTACTGCTGAGACTGAAAAACAATGGACCTAGAGAGATAGCACAGCTGCGTTTGCCTTGCAAGCAGCCGATCCAGGACCAAAAGGTGATTGGTTCGAATCCCGGTGTCCCATATGGTCCCCCGTGCCTGCCAGGAGCTATTTCTGAGCAGACAGCCAGGAGTAACCCCTGAGCACTGCCGGGTGTGGCCCAAAAACCAAAAAAAAAAAAAAAAAAAGAAAAAGAAAAGAAAAGAAAAGAAAGAAAGAAAGAAAGAAAGAAAGAAAAGAAAAGAAAAGAAAAGAAAAGAAAAAGAAGAACAACAAATGGGCAGGAAAAATAGTACAAGAAGATGTTTGCCTTGTATCTGGCCCCACTTTGATCTCCAGCAGCACTGAAAGTTCTCCCAAGCAATGCCAGGAGTTTCTCTGAGCACTGTTTGCTGTCTCCTGAAAACACAAACCCCACCACCACCCCCAAAAACAAATAAACAAACAAACAAAAAACACCTGACTTTTATATGTTTAGGAGCCAGACCCAGCTATGCTCAGCCAGAGCTTACTCCTGGTTTGGTGCTCAAAGATTATTCCTGGTGGAATTCAGGGGACCACATTGTGTGCCAGGAATTGAACCTGTCGGCTGCATTGCAAGCACACTACTCCTCTAAGCGCTATACTATTGCTCCTGTCCCCAAGCTAGCCATTTTTTTTAAAAGGGCAAAAGCAGCATAGACATTACACCATATAGACTGCCTGAATTGAAATCAGCACACTGAAAGCTACTCCACCAGGAATCTCACTCTGTGAAGATGAGGACCACCAGAGCATGTTGCTACTCCTGCTGGAGGTACTGGGAGAGTAAGAAACGACAAGCCCACGATTTGCAAGGATGATGCCAGGGCATCATAAAGCTGCTATTTTTTTTTTTAATTTTGGACCACACCAGTGACACTCAGGCCTTACTCCTGGCTATGCGCTCAGAAATCGCTCCTGACTTGGGGGAACCATATGGGACGCTGGGGGATTGAATCGCGGTCCATCCTGGGTCAGCTGTGTGCAAGCCAAACCCTACCACTGCACCATCACTGGCCCCTAAGTTGCTATTTCTTAACATATTCAACAGACACTTGCCCAGTGACCCAGAAGTTCCACTGGGTTTTCAACAGGAGAAATAAAAACACAGCACACACTATCTGCCTGGAAGCCTCCACTGTGGCACTCACTATTCCTAACCATCCCAAACCAGAAACAAGCCACTTATTGAAGCCCTAATCCTCAATCTGAACCTACCACTGGGCCATGAGGCCCTGAAGGGCCACAGCCACCCTAGTAGAGGACAAGGAACATCACACAGAACTGTAGAATGTAGACCTCAGGAATACAAGGCCCCAGAGGTTCTCCAACAATACCCCAGGCCCCCTCATGTCCCCTTTGAAATATGGGGGCAGTCAGTGAGGTCTCGGCCATCTTCCACCAGGGTACCAGGGCCGCAGAGCAGCTGCCCAACTCGGGAGGGGTTGCAGGTGGGTCCTGCCCGGGGCCCAAGAGCCCACACCTGGATGAAGTTGTGACTTTGCTTCTGGCTCTGCCACCTGTTGAGACTCCGCCGCTGCTGGTAGCTCTCCTGGTGCTCCTCAATATCTTTAGTGGGGCTGAGGGTGGGTTTTGGGACTTGCTCCAGGCTAGAGAGAGATGAGGAGGGAATGGCCAGCCCTTGGCCTTCCAGAAACTCTTTCTGTGAAACAGGCACGCCAAATTGCTGGCTCAGGATCCTGACCATGGAGGCAGAAGGCAGCAGATCTCTGTTGATCACTTCCCTCAGCCTGGTGCTCTGGTAGCAGATGTCATAGATCCTGCAAACAGGAGGAGTCGCCCATCCCACACTCAGGGCCCTGGTGACAGGAAAGCAGAAGACTGCAGGGCACTTGCAGGCAGGCCCAGCCTCTGCAGGAGAAAACTGATTCCGGAGGCTACAGAGCCTCCAGGAAGAACAGTCCTGGAGCAAAAGGCTTCCCACCCCACTTCCTTGCCACTCTCCAGCCTACACGGCATCAAAACAGCCCCAACGAGCTGGCCCAGGGCAGAGTCCCAGGTCAGAGGCTCCTGTCCTGTGAAACCTCATCTCAGCATATCTCAAGATGGAGCAGCTTTGCACAACCACCCAAGAAATCTCAGTGGCCTCTTCAGGGTGCTTCAGAGCTGCACTGGGTGCCCTGGGGGTGTTGCAGGGCCTCACAGCTTTCTGTGCCCTAGTCTCCCCACCCTTTCCCTTTGAAGGGAGGCCTGCCTGGAAGAAGCTACTCCCATTGAGGCTACTGGGAGCAAAGATAAGAGAGTACTGTTCCTGGGGCCCGAGTGATGGCGCAGCATTAGGGCCTTTGCCCTGAACACGGCTGACCCAGGACGGACCATGGTTCAATTCCCCCAGTGTCCCATATGATTCCCCCAAGCCAGGAGTGATTTCTGAGCGCATAGCCGGGAGTAACCCCTGAGTGTCACTGGGTATGCCCCCCCCCAAAAATGTACACACACACACACACACACACACACACACACACACACACACACACACACACACACACACACACACCCTCTGCCCAAGCTCTAGCCACCCAAATGCTCCCACATTTCCAAGCCCAGCTGATGTACCAGGGCCTTGAACATCCCAGCGAAAGGCCCTCCCCGCGTGCCCTGCCAGGAGTGTTTTCTCCCCTATGACACGCAGTCAGAGTTATGAGACAGCAGCAGCCTGAACACAGGGCACAGAGGCAGCTCTAGGGTGCCTCTTCTGACCCCCAGTCACCACATTCAGTCAGACCTGCCTTATCAGCCTGACTCTCAACTCCACTGACACTTGGGGCTGGTTAGAGAGGACTTCAGGTACAATACAGGCTGAGTTCAATCCTAGGCACCCCCAAACAAGGTCCCCTTCCAAACCTTGGCCCCAGCACCCAAATGGAGCATGAGCAATGAATGTTTGCACCCAAGCAGCTGGACTGAGAACTGCAGGGCACAGGTCCTGTGCATTCTTTTTTGTTTGTTTGTTTGTTTGTTTTTGGGCCACACCCAGTGATGCTCAGGGGTTACTCCTGCCTATGCACTCAGAAATCGCCCCTGGCTTGGGGGACCATATGGAATGCCAGGGGATCGAACCGCAGTCCACTCTAGGCTAGAGCGCGCAAAGCAGACGCCTTACTCCCTGCTACACCGCTCCGGCCCCATCCTGTGCATTCTGAGATATAACTAAACCCCTCATTCGGCCTCCAGCTGTGCTGCACACAGGGTGAGCTGACAATTCCAGGGCACTGTCCCCAAAGGCTCAGGGTTCCAACCCTCAAGCTGAGAAACCCCAGAGAGGCAACTCTTGGAGATTTGCTCAAGAACCAAGAGGGCACAGGACTGGTGGGGGCAAGAAGCTGGTCCCCCTTGCTCAGTGGGAGGTTCAGCTTTCTCCCACTCATGGTGTCCTGCGGGGTACCTGAGAACAGCCAGATCCCCATCATCACAGCCAGTGTGATGGAGTTGTTGGGCTTTTCCAAAAAAAAAGTCTCATTGGACACAGGCTGGGTCCTTTGGAGTTCGACCCCCACACATGGCTCAAAGTTTTGGGGTCACAGAGAGTAAAATAAAACCACCCTGGCGGTGTTCCTAAGTAACTCACTGTGGTTGTCCGAGAAGTGAGTAGAAATGAGGGGACAAGACAGAGTCACGTGTGTGAAACCTGAAATGTGGGGCCAGAGGTCAAGCTTCAACAATTGTCCACTCAGATCAGGCCTGTAGAAATGTCTTCCACAAGGACCTGGGAGCCCACACTCAGCTGCCAACTTCCCTGGGAGTGGAGAGGGACAGAACCATGACATTCCTTCTGCTATGTTTCCCCAACTTCTCACATCATTTCTCACACCTACCCCCTTACACCTGGACATGCCAGATCTCCTGTTGGGGAAGGAAGGGAGGCAAGATTGTTTATTTTGTTTGTTTGTTTTGAGGCCACACCTAGTGGCGCTCAGGGATTACTCCTTCCTGACTCTGTGCTGAGAAATCACTCCTGGCTTGGGGGACCATATGGGACGCCGGGGGCGGGGGGAATTGAACAGAGATCCGTACTAGATCAGCCGCATGCAAGGTAAGCGCCCTACCGCTGCACCACCACTCCAGGCCCAAGATTCAGTTTAATACAGAGCAGGTGTTCCCCATATTATAGATCGAACGGCCCTCAGACTAAATTGGGCTTCCCCCTCGTCCCACGCACCTGGTCAGGGCCTGTAAAACGGGCTTCGGCACCGTGTTGCGTACGTAGAGTTCTGGCTGCCTCATGAGCTGTGTCAGGGGCTGAAAGAGGTGTATCTGGTACACCATGCTCTCCAGGTTCCCATACAGGCGGCGACGGAACCGCAGTTGCGAGTTGTACAGCACCTTGTGCGGCGCACAAGGCTTCTGCTCCACCAGGGGGATTCTGCAACAAGCCCAGGGCACCTGAGCATGGCCCACACACGGCCACTCCAGGCGATAGCCCCCCAGGGATTCTAGAGACACGCACTATGTATGAGCCGACCCAGCCAGGACTGTGTCTGGGGCATTCTGCTGGGTGGAAAAAGCCTCTAAGGGGACAGACCCTCAAATTTCATTTAGGCCACAAATGTTCCAGGTAACAACATTGTGGAATTGGAAAGCAGGTTAGTGGTGGCCAGGGATTCGGATAATAAACAGAGCGGGTGTTATTATAGACAAAATAGGGGTATTTTGTTTTGCTTTTGTTTTGTTTTGGTTTTTTTTGGGGGGGCCACACACTCAGGGGTTACTCTTGGCTATGCGCTCAGAAATCGCTCCTGGCTTGGGGGACCATATGGAATGCCAGGGGATCGAACCATAGTCTGTCCTAGGTCAGCGCGTGCAAGGCAAATGTCCTACTGCTTGCACCACAGATCTGGCCCCAACAAGGTAGTTTTATTCTTTCTTTCTTTTTTTTTTTTTTTTTTTTTTGTGGTTTTTGGGTCACACCCGGCAGTGCTCAGGGGTTATTCCTGGCTCCAGGCTCAGAAATTGCTCCTGGCAGGCACGGGAGGACCATATATGGGACGCCGGGATTCGAACCGATGACCTCCTGCATGAGAGGCAAACGCCTTACCTCCATGCTATCTCTCCGGCCCCTCTTTCTTTCTTTCTTTCTTTCCTTCCTTCCTTCCTTCCTTCCTTCCTTCCTTCCTTCCTTCCTTCCTTCCTTCCTTCCTTCCTTCCTTCCTTCCTCCCTTCCTTCCTTCCTCCTTCCTTCCTTCCTTCCTTCCTTCCTTCCTTCCTTCCTTCCTTCCTTCCTTCCTTCCTTCCTTCCTTCCTTCCTTCCTTCCTTCCTTCCTTCCTCTTTCTTTTTTTTTTTAGTTTTTGGGTCACACCCGGCAGTGCTCAGGAGTTACTCCTGACTGTCTGCTCAGAAATAGCCCCTGGCAGGCACGGGGGACCATATGGGACACCGGGATTCGAACCAACCACCTTTGGTCCTGGATCAGCTGCTTGCAAGGCAAACACCACTGTGCCATCTCTCCGGGCCCCTTTTTCTTTCTTTCTTCCTTTCTTTCTCTTTCCTTCCTTCCCTTTTCTTCCTTTCTTTTTCTTTCTTTCTCTTTCATTCCTTCCCTTTTCTTTCTTCCTTTCTTTTCTTTCTTCCCTGTTATTTATTTATTTATTTTGGTTTTGGGGCCACACCAGTGATGCTCAGGGGTCACTTTTGACTCTACACTCAGAAATCGCTCCTGGCTGGCTCAGGGGACATATGGAATGCCAGGATTTGAACCACCATCCATCCTGGTTTGGCTGCTTGCAAGGCAAACTCCCTACTGCTGTGCTATCTCTTCAGCTCCCATTTCTTCTTTTCTAAAGGAAGCATCTAAAGCTAGAAACTTTCCTCCAAATCATGCTTTAGTTTCACCCCACAAATTAAGGCATTTTATTACTTTCATTATTTTTCTGTTCAAAATTAATTTCCAGGCACTAGAGAAATAGTTGAGTAGATAATGAACTTGCCTCACCCACAATCGACTTCCAAACTGGGTTTGGCTCCTGACACCCTGAACCCTGCCAGTAATGATGTCTGAGCACAGAGCCAGGAGTAAAAGCCATATCAACTTTGTGTAGTCCAAACTCCATTCAAAATACCGCATAAATTTCATTAGACTCGCGGCTATTTACAAATATATTTATTTCCAAACATGAAATTTTTTTCATGTCTAAAGAAAGAGGAGGAGAACTGTGGAATTATATTATTTATACCAAAGGAAAAAATTTTTACTGAATTATAATTCGCTTTCTTGATGCCCCATGGGTAACCACACTGCAGCGGCTTCCAGAATTGCAGTAACAAGCTCTGAGGGTTCCTAAGCCCAACCCAAGAATGATCATTTTGCCAAAATAAACCCCAGGACCCACCAGAGTCTAGGACAAGAGAAAACAGTGCATTTGTCATGGTGAGGGCATGGTCCGAGGCAGACCCGGGGAAGCTTAATAGAAAGCACTTCCCTTCATCCCTACAGAACAGTCTGGCCCCTTAGTTCAGGGTGGGACCCCATTTTCCTGAGCCAGCCTCTCTTCTATAAAAATCCACAAACTTTTTGTTTTGTTTTGTTTTGTTTTGTTGGTTTTTGGGCCACACCCGGTGACACTCAGGGATTATTCCTGGCTATGCACCCAGAAATCACTCCTGGTTTGGGGGACGATATGGAACACCTAGGGATCTGTCCTAGGTTAGCACATGCAAGGTAGATGCCCTACTGTTTGCACCACTGCTCTGGCTCCAAAACCCCCAAACTCTTACTGCCTCCATCCATCAAAGGCCAGAGTCTGGGAGCTGAACTCCGGGCTTGCATCATCCACAGACGTCCCCGGGGGGTGGGGGGGTGGGGGGGGTGCTACCATCAGCCTGTGTCTCTCCCAGACAATGTCACAGAGCTTGGGCTTGCTCAGGCCTCCCCTCTGCAGTGGGCAGGAGAGAACCCCACCTACCTGTCCTGGTAGTTCTCCCACAGATGCTTCAAGGCCTGGGTGGCCAGACCTTCCAGGATGAGAAGGTGTAGCTGCCCATCCAGCAAGTGGAAGCCTGTAACCACATCTTCATCCCCCTGGTCTTGGATGTTCATTCGCACCTTGATGGCCGGCAGGATCTGTTTGATACTGCCCATTGGGTAAGAGTCCAGGCTGAGGGCCTTGGCGTTGATCATGGTGATATCATGCAGCAGTGGCTGCAGAAGGACGTGCTGCCCAGACTCAAACACGAAAATGATGCGGCCGAACAGGGGTCCCATGGGGTCCGGTTCAGGGGTTTGGGACCCGAGCCGTGCCAGAGGTACAGTGATGTCCACCCTCAGCTTGAGCTGGGTGTGGGCCTGCAGGTAATTGCCTATGGGCAGGGGCTGTGTGCTGTCCCTGGGGCCCCCGAGTTGGGTGACCCCCTTTTTTCTCTTGTCCAGGTTGGGGTTTGTGGGCTGAGGTTCACAGTTGTGGACGGGAACGGCCAGGTTCAAGTACTTGTGACCCAGGAGGAGGTCAGCCAAGCTGACCCGGGCAACCCCATGAGGGTTCCACATTTTATTCTGGGACTCGAAGGGGTTGGACTCAGTGTCTTTGGGAGAGACTAAGGCATGAAAGTTGGGGTAGGTGTCCAGGGGGCCCTCGCCAAACAGCAATGGTTTCTGGGCTCTGTCTTCTGCCTGGCGGTCCCGATCATGGACCTCCACCACCATGGGGGGGCCCTCCAGAAGCTCTCGCAGATCCCCAGGGTTCATCTCTCCCAGGAAGATGACGTTGATGTCCTGGAAGTGGACACAGGTGTTGTGGGGATGTTTGTTGGTCATGTGAACTGGCATGTCGGCAAACTTGTACTTGCAGTACACGGGCACACATGTGTTCTGGGAGAGAACAGGGGAGACTGGGCATGACTTCCTGCATGTGGCTCCCCTCCAGCCCTGGCCCCCCATGGACCCACCTCTTGGTCCCTGAAACACCAGTGAGAGCACCCAAGGGCCTCATGTCTGCCACCGTGTCTTCCTGTCCTTCGCATACCTGTTTCCCTACAGCATAGCCAGACTCTACAGGTAAGGAGGAGATAAGGGGATTTTGGAGATGACCAGCAGTTTCAGACAAGCCTAGGTACAGGCCAGCTTAGCGTATCAAATACCATCTTAGCTATACCCCAAAACAGCCAACATTTTCGGAACAGTGGGAGGAAGTAATAGCCTATCGGAGGGTCAAGGAAGTACCAGTTGGAGACCAGAGTGGTGTTGCAGTGGTAGGTCATTTGCCTTGCACTTGGCTTACCCAGAGGGACCTTGGTTTGATATCCAGCATCCCATATGGTTCCCTGAGCCAGGAGCAATTTCTGAGTGCACAGCCAAGAGTAACCCCTGAGCATCACTGGGTGTGGTCCAAAATTAAATAAATAAATAAATAAATAAAGGAAGGAAGCACCAGATGGATAGGGGAGGGGAGGGGTTCAGAGGGAAGGGGAGAAAAAGGGGAAGTTTTTTGTTTTTTTTTGGAAGAAAATATGGCATTTTTATTAAACTCTTTTACATAGATCTCCTCTCCTAGTTTTGATTCTCTTTTCTTTTTTTATATATATTTTATTTAAACACCTTGATTACATACATGATTGTGTTTGGGTTTCAGTCATGTAAAGAACACCACCCATCACCAGTGCAACGTTCCCATCACCAATGTCTCAAATCTCCCTCCTCCCCACCCGACCCCCGCCTGTACTCTAAACAGGCTCTCCATTTCCCTCATACATTCTCATTATTAGGACAGTTCAAAATGTAGTTATTTCTCTAACTAAACTCATCACTCTTTGTGGTGAGCTTCCTGAGGTGAGCTGGAACTTCCAGCTCTTTTCTCTTTTGTGTCTGAAAATTATTATTGCAAGAATGTCTTTCATTTTTCTTAAAACCCATAGATGAGTGAGACCATTCTGCGTTTCTCTCTCTCTCTCTCTCTCTCTCTCTCTCTCTCTCTGACTTATTTCACTCAGCATAATAGATTCCGTGTACATCCATATATAGGAAAATTTCATGGCTTCATCTCTCCTGACAGCTGCATAATATTCCATTGTGTATATGTACCACAGTTTCTTTAGCTATTCGTCTGTTGAAAGGCATCTTGGTTGGAGGGGAAGTCTTAATAAAAGAAATATTCCAGGGCTGAACAGATAGCACAGCAATAGGGTGTTTGCCTTACACGCAACTGATCCAGGACAGCTGGTGGTTCGAATCCCGGCATCCCATATGGTCCCCCAAGCCTGCCAGGAGAGATTTCTGAGCACAGAGCCAGGAGGAACCCCTGAGCATCGCTGAGTGAGACCCAAAATCCAAAATATAAAGAGAAAGAAAGAAAGAAAGAAAGAAAGAAAGAAAGAAAGAAAGAAAGAAAGAAAGAAAGAAAGAAAGAAAGAAAGAAAGAAAGAAAGAAAGAAAGAAAGAAAAAAGAAAGAAAGAAAGAAAGAAAGAAAGAAAGAAAGAAAGAAAGAAAGAAAGAAAGAAAGAAAGAAAGAAAGAAAGAAAGAAAAAAGAAAGATTCCAGAATAAAAAATTGGAGCATCAGACCAGTGGATCCTTATCCTCCCGGCATTGTTTGTGGGACCCTATGGGGTGCTAGTAATATCCGTTGAATGCAAGACAAGGACCTTAACTCCTTTCTGGCCCTGACAGGGACTTGGGATTCCAAAGGGCAATTATAAAAAGAATAAAACAGACCTGAGAAAGCAAGAACAATTATTAACAAGTGCTAAAGAGCTTTTCAACCTCTCTTTCAGAAAAAAAAAAGAACAACGAAGACATTTTCCAAGGCTGAGTTGGCCAAACATTCATTCTAGACACTGCTGAGGGTTACTTCTAAGTTCTGGGGTGGTGGAAATTTTTCGCAGGAGGAGGTTCTGGGGGAAGAAAGAAAAAGAAACTAAACACATCCTGGTGCCGGGAGCCTGGGCTCAAAGGACGAGTGAGAGTTCTATACAGTAGTGAGCTGGACACCCCCAACAAAGGGGAAGAGATCTATCATTAGCGGATTTGGGGGAAGTTTACATAAAACTTGAATGAGCAGGTTTTGATAGAGCCAAAGCAAAGCAGGGGTGTGGCTAAGAAAATCAGCATCAGGTCCAGATGGGAAAATAGAGCCAGTTCCTATTTCCTTGGCAACCACTGAGTGAGTTTGTGTGTGTGTGTGTGTGTGTGTGTGTGTGTGTGTGTGTGTGTGTGTGTGTGTGTGTGTGTGTGTATTTCATAGACAGGGACCCTTCCTGGTGCCCTGAGACTCCATCAGAAAACAAGCTTCGGGGCCAGCCGGAGAAATAGCACAGGGCATTTGTCTTGTAAGCAGCTGATCCTGGACGGATGGTGGTTTGAATCCCAGCATCCCATATGGTCCCCCGAGTCTGCCAGGATCGATTTCTGAGCACAGAGCCAGGAGTAACCCCTGAGCACCGCTGCTGGGTGTGACCCCCCCAAAAATGAAGCTTCTTTTTCTGACTCATCTTAGGAAAAGTGGAATATCTCATCCTTATTACAGAAAGTCAGAACAAATTTTCCATCTGCCTGGGCATTAGAGAGCAAAACACATCCGTATGGAAGAAAACAGTTAATGCAAAGGAAGTGTTTTTGGTTCCACTTCCCAGCTGCAGTGAGTTTGGCTTTATCTGTGTTCTTCTTGCCAGTGGGATGGGGGGAGACAGGGCAGACTTTGGGCTCTCAGCCTAGGCCTAAGGGTGGAAAGAAGGCAACTGGAAAATCTGTGACTCAGTCTTTTTCATTTGGGGCATGTATGGTAGGAGATTTGGGGAACACACTCAGTTGTGCTTAGGGTTTACTCCTGGCAGGGCTTAGGAAACCATATGAGCTGCGAGGATTCAAAGTAGGATGGACCATGTGCAAGGTAAAAGGGCCTTTTATGCTGGGAAGATCCAGCAGCTGGAAACAGGGATCCAGGGGGCCGGAGAGATAGCACAGTGGTAGGGCATTTGTCTTGCATGTGGTCAACCCAGGACAGACGGTGGTTCGACTTCCAGCATCCTACCTGCTAGGGGTGATTTCTGGGTGCAGAGCCTGAGCACCACTGGGTGTGACCCAAAAACCAAAACAAACAAACAAACAAACAAAAACGGGGGGGGGGGCAGAGAGATAGCATGGAGGTAAGATGTTTGCCTTGCATGCAGAAGATCGGTGGTTCAAATCCCGGGGTTTCATATGGTCCCCTGAGCCTGCCAGGAGCGATTTCTGAGTGTAGAGCCAGGAGTAACCCCTGAGCACTGCCAGGTGTGACCCCCCCCCCAGAAAAAAAAACAAACAAACAGACTAAAAAAAACAGGGATTGAAGCCACTAGAATGGGGTTAAAAGTTTTTTTTTTTTTTTTTTTTTTGGTTTTTGGGCCACACCCAGTAACGCTCAGGGGTTACTCCTGGCTATGTGCTCAGAAGTTGCTCCTGGCTTGGGGGACCATATGGGACACCGGGGGATCGAACCGCGGTCCGTCCAAGGTTAGCGCAGGCAAGGCAGGCACCTTACCTTTAGCGCCACCACCCGGGCCGGGGTTAAAAGTTTTGAGGAAAAAGCTCCAAGGATAAAAAAACAGTTCTCAGTCTGCTTGGCTCACAAAGAATGGGCATTCAGGAGGGTGCTATCGCTGTAACAAGGAATTTGGGGGGGGGGGTCTGTGTGAAGGCATCGCCGGTCCCACTTGAACAGAATCTAGGGATACAGGAAACAAACCTGGTAGCTCCCCAAACCTGAAAACCTCTTCTATAGCAGAGAGCGAGAGACCTGGGTGGAGAACAGGGACGCAGAGCAGACACCTCCCTCTCCAGCCCTGGGTTATAGAGGGGATTCGAGAAAACTGGCTGGAAATAGACAGGAGCCCTCAGGACAGCTGACCTAGGCCCTACCTACCTCCAGCTCCTGGGAAGGCACGGGCAGGGAGGGCAGCTGGCAAACACTGGTAATCTTGATGGTCAGTGGGTTTAATTCCTGTTTTTGCTGCTCCGTCATGACCTGCCGTTTGGTTTTCAACGTCAAAAAAGAGTCTACGATGTTGGGGGACTTGCCTTGGCTCCGATTCATAACCAGTTTCCATCCTGAGGGGAGGAGGAAAGAGGGTCACAGTATTCGCCTGCTCCCCTCCTGTGAACCCCAAGACTGAAAAGAACTGAGGGTCGCCCTAAAGAGAATGCAGAGGGCTGGAGAGATAGCACAGCAGTAGGGTGTTTGTTTGCCTTGCTCGCAGCAGATCCAGGACAGATGGTGGTTCGAATCCTGGCATCCCAGATGGTCCCCTGAGCCTGCCAGGAGCAATTTTCTGAGCGCAGAGCCAGGAGTATCCCCTGAGCGCCACCGGATGTGACCCTCAAAACCCAATAAATTAAAAAGAGAGAAAATGCAGAGCACAGGGAATGTTCAGGGCATGTGTGGTCACGTGCCATCTCCCCCCCTCTCCAACAAACAGCTTCCCCATTTGTTACTCCACCCTGGATTTACTTGTAGCTACCTAAGACCCACCCATTTCTGGGAAGGGTCTTGGGAACCAGATATTAGGTGTAACCTTACCTGCAAAACCCTGCCCATTCCTGGGAGGGGTCTTGGAATAGGTAGATAAACCCTGGAGCCAGGGGATTAGGGGTGTCTCTGCCCTGCTGCGCTTGGGGGCTTTAGGTTTTCTGCCTCTTTTGGTCTTTGACCAGGATGGAGGCCAAAGGAAGATGGCTGAATTATAAGATGCAGGGCTAAGAATGGCCGAATGCTTGAAAGGTTATGAGATAGGCCACACACCTGTGGTGGTCAGGGCATGAATAAAGATGATGCTTCCTAATGCCTGCCTGTGAGTGAGTTCTATACCCGTCGCTTTCCTGAACCCCAGACCCGCCGGTAAATGGGGGATGAAGCCACGTGGCCGGGCCAAAGAACAAAGGCCTCCATCCATCACCATCCATCGCCATCCAGCTCAATCCTTAATTATTTTTTTTAATCCTTAATTATTTGATACAACACCCATTCTCAGGATTTCATCTCAGGGATCCACTCCTTGGAGCATTTCTGGACTCATTTCTAGGATGCTACAAGGAATAGGGACCCTCAGGGCTCCCTCCCACCCCAAGGATGGCTTACTGGGTCTATGGTAGCAGCTCCCACATGTAGATTTGTTTGTTTATTTGTTTTTAGACCAGAGCCGGTGGCACTCAGGGGTTACCCCTGACTCTGCACTCAGAAATCGCTCCTGTCATGCTCAGGGGACCATATAGAATGCTGGGGATCGAACCTGGATTTGCAAGGCAATCATGCTACCTCTGTGCTATCTCTCCAGCCCCAACCACACCACATGGAGTATTTTGAAAGCTGCTTGGGCGATTCTAGAAGTGGGGCCCTGGAGCTACTTAAACTCCATTCCAAGGACACATGACTGAAAATGCAAACCCTGCTATGAGTCCAAGTCCAAGGGTTTTAGGGTTACATGCACAGGTCAGACTGAGAATCTTCCACTACTGCTGGAAGGGCTCAGGCCACGGTGGTAGGTTCCGATTTAGAACTTGTCACACTCAGGAGCAGATTGACAAGGTAACACCCATGTCTGTGCTCCTGCCACAGAGCAGGGCGTCAAGCTAAAGGAGAAAAGTGTGACGGTGACACCTGTACCAGCTCCAGCACAGGGCACTGCCTGTTGTGAGACCCAGAAAAGCGTCAACTGGGCTCCCACCTGGCCATTAGGCTCTATGAGAATATTTAGCTCATAGAAGTTCTCCTGTCTCCAAAGCAAAAGTTCTTATTTGCTTTGGGGGGAAATCCTAGCGGTGCTAGGGGGCTGGGACCACTCCCAGCAGGAAATGAATCTGCTGTCCTAGGCAGGTCCAGGTCTGCAGGGGCTCAGGACCCCTAGGGGCTCAGGTCAGAGCCATACTTGGTGATGCTCGGAGGGCCAGGCTCATGAGGGAATCAAACTCAGCCTAGGCATGTGGGTGCACCAGCCTTTGAAGTTTCTCCCAGCGTAAGCTCCGGTTTTGCCAGCAGTAAGGCCTGAGTTCAAATCCTCTATCTTACTCTTTGCTGTCACATGATTTATGATAAATTATGGCTCTCTGCGGCTCAGTTGACCCAGGCATCAAAAGGATCCTTGCACCCACTTTGTTCAGGCAAACAGGAACAGAAAGGATTCAAGGGGAAAGTGCCTAGAACAGTTTAAAGCACATGGCATGAGCTGAGAAAGATCTCCCTTTTTCTGTTCAAAATGCTGGTGAGGGGCCAGAGTGGTGGCACAGAGGTAGGGCATTTGCCTTGCTTGCAGCTGACCCAGGATGGACTGCAGTTCGATCCCCAGCATCCCATATGGTCCCCCAAGACAGGAGCAATTTCTGAGCACAGAGCCAGGAGTAATCCCTGAGTATCACAGGGTGTGGCCCAAAAACCAAAAAAAAAAAAAAAATCGTAAGCTTTAAAAGATAACCTGGGACACTGAGAACTGTGCTGATCTGGGCGAAAGCAAACAGGACTGTCATCTTCAAATACAATACCAGGCCATGCACATGCCATGGCGGATAGTGATGTGCCCTACACCTCAGAGTCTCAATATATATAAAGTCCCATGCCAAGCTATTGATCTACGGTGCCTAGATGGATCCCTCCAGGATCCAACACTGCCCTCTGGGCTGTTAATGGCCACACACACACACCCTTTGACCAGATTCAGCCTTCAGAACACAGCTGACAAGTGACTGGGGAAAGCTACCAAATGCCACTACCAGTTTCAATAATTGTCACATTCCTGGAACAGATTACAGATGGGATGCATGGCCCCTCTTGGTTTCACCCCAAGGGGGAGTCATGCCAGGCAGAACTAGAGACTTTTAGCTTCTTCCCCTTCCAGCGAAATGAAGATGCAAAACCAGCCCTGGCCCCTAGTCAGGCGGCTCTCTGGTTGCTGGCGCAGATGGGATGCTGGCTCTGTGTGGGACTCAAGGGCACTGGAGCCTTCAGCAGAGGCTGGTTGTGGGTTAGGGAGAAAACACACACCACCAAGAACCCAGCTTGGAAGGGAAGCTGATCTTCAAAAATCCACTAATAGGGGGTCCGAGCGATAGCGCAGCAGTAGAGCGTTTGCTTTGCATGCGGCTGATCCAGGACAGATATGAGTTCGATCCCTAGCACCCCATATAGTCCCCCAAGCCAGAAGTGATTACTGAGCACAGAGCCAGGAGTAACCCCTGAGCGTCACCGGGTGTGACCCAAAATTAAAAAAAAAAAATAGGTGCAAACCAAAAAGTGAAAAGTGTATACTAAACATAAATCAAGAGCAGTCCAGGAGCTTGCCAAATCTATCTTTTTTCCCCAAGAACTGTGGAATTCAAAGTGGTCTTTATGACACTTGAGCCTCCTCTGAGTCCATTTTCTTTCCATAGAGAAGCCTGCAATTCTACACAATCGCCACATAGGGGCGCATGCTCAGGCTAATGGTGAAAAATCACTATTAAAAAAGAAAAAGAAAAATCACTATTAAAGAGGTTGGAAATGACTTTCTCTAAAACAAAACCAATAAACAGCCCATGAAAACACTGAAGTCTTCTCGGAGTGAGGGTAGACAGCATTCCCCCCACCTCCACAGATCCGAGAGCTCTGTGACACTTCCAAATTCTTTGGTAGGAGGATGTGTGACATTCCATATGGTCCCCCAAACCTTCCAGAAGTAATCACTGAATGAGGAATCAGGAATAAGCCCTGAACATAGCTTGGTGTGACTCCAAAACAAAAACAAAGGAAAGAGAGGGAGGGAGGGAGGGAGGGAGGGAGGGAGGGAGGGAGGGAGGGAGGGAGGGAGGGAGGAAGGAAGGAAGGAAGGAAGGAAGGAAGGAAGGAAGGAAGGAAGGAAGGAAGGAAGGAAGGAAGGAAGGAAGGAAGGAAGGAAGGAAGGAAGGAAGGAAGGAAGGAAGGAAGGAAGGAAAAGAAAGAGAGAAAGGAAGGGAGGAAAGGAGAGAGGGAGGGAGGAGGAAGGAAGGAGGAAGGAAGGAAGGAAGGAAGGAAGGAAGGAAGGAAGGAAGGAAGGAAGGAAGGAAGGAAGGAAGAAAAAGAAAGAGAGAAAGGAAGGGAGGAAAGGAGAGAGGGAGGGAGGAGGAAGGAAGGAAGGAGGAAGGAAGGAAGGAAGAAAGAAAGAAAGAAAGAAAGAAAGAAAGAAAGAAAGAAAGAAAGAAAGAAAGAAAGAAAGAAAGAAAGAAAGAAAGAGAAAGAAAGAAAGAAAGGGGCCGGGCGGTGGCGCTGGAGGTAAGGTGCCTGCCTTGCCTGCGCTAGCCTAGGACGGACCGCGGTTCGATCCCCCGGCATCCCATATGGTCCCCCAAGAAGCCAGGAGCAACTTCTGAGCGCATAGCCAGGAGTAACCCCTGAGCGTCACAGGGTGTGGCCCAAAAACCAAAAAAAAAAAAAAAAAAAAAAGAAAGAAAGAAAGAAAGAAAGACAGAGAGAGAGAGAGAAAGAAAGAAAGAAAGAAAGAAAGAAAGAAAGAAAGAAAGAAAGAAAGATAGAGAGAGAGAAAGAAAGAAAGAGAGAGAGAAAGAAAGAAAGAAAGAAAGAAAGAAAGAAAGAAAGAAAGAAAGAAAGAAAGAAAGAAAGAAAGAAAGAAAGAAAGAAAGAAAGAAAGAAAGAGGGGCCGGGCGGTGGCGCTGGAGGTAAGGTGCCTGCCTTGCCTGCGCTAGCCTAGGACGGACCTCGGTTCGATCCCCCGGCGCCCCATATGGTCCCCCAAGAAGCCAGGAGCAACTTCTGAGCGCATAGCCAGGAGTAACCCCTGAGCGTCACAGGGTGTGGCCCAAAAACCAAAAAAAAAAAAAAAAAAAAAGAAAGAAAGAAAGAAAGAAAGAAAGAAAGAGAGAGAGAGAGAGAGAGAAAGAAAGAAAGAAAGAAAGAAAGAAAGAAAGAAAGAAAGAAAGAAAGAAAGAAAGAAAGAAAGAAAGAAAGAAAGAGAAAGAGAGAGAGAAAGAAAGAAAGAAAGAAAGAAAGAAAGAAAGAAAGAAAGAAAGAAAGAAAGAAAGAAAGAAAGAAAGAAAGAAAAAGAAGAAAGAAAGAAAGAAGAAAGAAAGAACAAAAGAAAGAAGAAAGAAAGAAAGAAAGAAAGAAAGAAAGAAAGAAAGAAAGAAAGAAAGAAAGAAAGAGAGAGAGAGAGAGAGAAAGAAAGAAAGAAAGAAAGAAAGAAAGAAGAAAGAAAGAAAGAAAGAAAGAAAGAAAGAAAGAAAGAAAGAAAGAAAAGAAAGAAAGAAAGAAAGAAAGAAAGAAAGAAAGAAAGAAAGAAAGAAAGAAAGAAAGAAAGAAAGAAAGAAAGAAAGAAAGAAAGAAAGAAAGAAAGAAAGAAAAAGAAGAAAGAAAGAAAGAAAGAAAGAAAGAAGAAAGAAAAAGAAGAAAGAAAAAGAAGAAAGAAAGAAAGAAAGAAAGAAAGAAAGAAAGAAAGAAAGAAAGAAAGAAAGAAAGAAAGAAAGAAAGAAAGAGAGAGAGAGAGAGGGAGGGAGGGAGGAAGGAAGGAAGGAAGGAAGGAAGGAAGGAAGGAAGAAGAAGAAAGAGGAGGAAGAGGAGGAAGAAGAGGAGGAGAAAAAGAAATCTGGCATCATTTGTAAAATCTCCATGGCCTTTTTTTGTTTTGTTTTGTTTTGTTTTGTTTTGTTTTGTTTTGTTTTGGGTCACACCCTCAGTGCTCAGGGGTTACTCCTGGCTCTGTGCTCAGAAGTCACTCCTGACAGGCACAGAGACCATATTGGATGCTGGTTTTTCGAACCACTGTCCGTCTTGGATCGGCTGTGTGCAAGGCAAACCCTTGCAAGGCCCTAACCACCATGCTATTTCTCTGGCCCCTCCATGGCCTTTGGTAGCAGAGCCCTGTTTGAGCTGTGTTTGCTCATGTTTTCTAATGACATAGCTCAGTCACACTTTGCCTGACTCTTCTGAAACCTAGACACACACACACACACACACACACACACACACACACACACACACACACACACACACGACACTCTAGCTACATGGGGAACTGAACCAGGAATAGCAGCAACTACCTGCTAGCAGCGGGGTGAGGGACAGCTGGATGGTGAAGACATCCTGGGATGGAGTCACCGCCAGTTTGGTCTCACTCTCCTCTTCCCTGGCGAGCACCTTCGCTTTCCTCACTTTTCTTTTCACCACTGATTCGCTCTGTTTGACTGTGGGACCAAAGGAATTCCATGAGTGCTGGGAGGACATGTCGACATGCCAGAAGGTCCTGGAAGGGACTGGAAGGCAGGGATGGTTCTCTGTGCTGTACTCCTTGTCAACAATTATCTCCATGCAGGAAAAAAGTGGGAAAACCTTGGATCCCATCTGGAGCTACCCAAAAATGTGAATGGAAGAAACTCCTTGGGGCCAGAGATAGCACAGTGGTAGGGTGTTTGCCTTGCATGCAGCCAATCCAGGACGAATGGTGGTTCGAATCCCAGCATCTCATATGGTCCCCTGTGCCTGCCAGGAGCGATTTCTGAGCACAGAGCCAAGAGTAATCCCTGAGCTCCGCTGGGTGTGACCCAAAAACCAAAAACAAAAACAAAAACAAAAAAATAAAATAAAGAAAGAAAGAAAAAAAGAAACAAACTCCTGATTCTGTATGACAAGAATACATTCTGTATGACAAGAATACATTCAGCTCTGAATTACCGCAGAGGCTTGAGAACTGAACCCCAAAGTTCCAGGAGTCCATGTTTATTGCTCCTCCAAGAACAAGGACATCCTGGAGCAGTACCTCAGCCATTCAGGTCCTCAATCAGCCGTCCTGTCAGACACACAGTATCTGCCTTCAGTGGTTTGGGGGAAATGTGAATGAGCACAGAGTCTTGCATAATGCTGAGATCAGTGAGGAAAGACAAGAGGGGACCTACCAGGGTAACCTTAGAATTGCTCTGGGGTCTTCTAGGCATGTGCTGCCAACACTAGAAAACAATATCAGTGTTCTACCCCCTGACCACTGTGCCATCTCCCTGGTCCCTGATTTTTTTGTTTTGAATTCTGGCATGTTTTTGTTTGTTTGTTTTTGTTTTTTGGGCCACACTCAGTGGTGCTCAGGGGTTACTCCTGGCTGTCTGCTGAGAAATAGCTCCTGGCAGGCACGGGGGACCATATGGGACGCCGTGATTCGAACCAACCACCTTTGGTCCTGGATCGGCTGCTTGCAAGGCAAACACCGCTGTGCTATCTCTCTGGGCCCATGGCATGTTTATTTGACACCATGATTGCGAAGTTCACGTTGGTGGGTACATCTGATGGCACACAAGCCCCCTTCCTCTGCAGAGTTCTCATTGGCAGTGGAGAGTGGGCAGGGGGTGCTGGGAAGAGGAAAGGGGCGGTGGAGAGATAGGTGGAAGCCTATGAGACCCCACACTCCACAGCCACTCACATGATTTTTTAGGCTCATTTAAGGCCCACATGCAGCAGTTCTCAGGGTTTTCTCTTGGTTGTGTGTTTAGGCATCAATTCATGGTAGTGCTCATATGGAGACCATATGGGATGCCAGGAATTGAACTAAGATAAGTGCAAGCGAGGCAAGTTCCTTATCTCTTGCACTATTTCTTTGTGCCACTCCATTACTTTTGTTTGTGTGTTTGTTTTCTTTTGGAGTCAAAACTCAGTGCTGCTCAGGGCTTATTCCTGGCTCTGTATTCTGGGACCACTCCTGATGGTTACTCAGGGGACCATATAAGATGCCAGTGACTGAACCCATACCAGACAAACACCCTCCCTATTCCACTGTACTCTCTCTCCAGCTCCAGACCCTGTTGATCTTCATTTGAACCAGTTCATGCATCTTTCAAATCTAGTTTTATCATCAAATTCCAAAATCGCACCTTTGGTTTGTTTGTTTGTTTGTTGATTGGTTTTTCGGTCACACCCGGCATCGTTCAGTGATTACTCCTGGCTCTGAGCTCAGAAGTCACTCCTGACAGCTCAGGGGACTATATAGGATGTTGGGATTCAAACCAGGGTCCATCCTGTGTTGGCCGCATGCAAAGCAAACACCCTACAACTGTGCTATTGCTCTGGCCCCGCCAAATCACATCTTAACTTACCATTATATATATATATATATATATATATATATATATATATATATATATATATAATAACTTGGTTTTTGGGCCACACCCAGCATTGCTCAGGGGTTCCTCCTGGCTGTCTGCTCAGAAATAGCTCCTGGCAGGCACGGGGGACCATATGGGACACCAGGATTCAAACCAACCACCTTTGATCCTGGATCGGCTGCCTGCAAGGCAAACGCCACTGTGCTATCTCTCCGGGCCCCTTCTTACCATTATATTTTAATTTATCAGTTGTGTTGACTATGCTTTCAAAAGATGATTTCTCGAGGAGCTCTCTCAGCTGTAATGCGAGTGTCCCTTTCATGCATCTTCTTGAGTTCCATCTAGAAAATTCACAAGGAAGAAAAAAGGTGAGAAAAATCAGGGCAAGTGATGAGGTCATATGTAAATAAGCTGTGAAAAATGGCATTGCATTTTGGGGTGGGGTAGAGAGGAAGTCTGGGAATACGGTGGAGAGAATTTACACGGGCAGTGGGATCAGTACTGAAACATTTGTTTTGGATTTGTTTTGTTTTTTGGGGGCAGGGGTGAGGTCACACCTGGCAGCACTCAGGAGTTACTCCTGGCTCTTTGCTTAGAAATCGTTCCTGGCAGGCTCAGGGGACCATAAGGGATGCTGAGATTTGAACCACCGTCTGTCCTGGGTTACTGAGTGCAAGGCAAATGCCCTACTGCTGTGCTATCTCTCGGACCTGAAAACATTCATTTTATGTCTAAAACTCAACGATGTATGAATAACTTTGTAAATCATGGTGCTTCGATAAAAAATATTAAAAATTTAGGGGCCAGCGAGGTGGCGCTAGAGGTAAGGTGTCTGCCTTACAAGCGCTAGCCAAGGAAAAGACCACGGTTTGATCCCCCGGTGTCCCATATGGTCCCCCCAAGCCAGGGGCAATTTCTGAGCACGTAGCCAGGAGTAACCCCTGAGCATCTAACGGGTGTGGCCCGAAAAACAAAAAAAAAAAAATTTAAATGATATTGCATTCCTCTAACAGATTATTTCTTTTTTATTTTATTGTTCCTTTTAAAAATTACTTTATTTAAACACTTGTGGTTTACAAGATTGTTCATAATAGTTTTTTTTCACAATTGCAAAGTTGTTCATAATTGAATTTTTTGTTTTGTTTTTTTTTGGGGGGGGAGGTTTTTTTGGGGGGGTGTCACACCCGGCAGTGCTCACGGGTTACTCCTGGCTCTAGGCTTAGAAATTGCTCCTGGCAGGCACAGGGGACCATATGAGATGCCGGGATTTGAACCACTGTCCTTCTGCATGAAAGGCAAATGCCTTACCTCCATGCTATCTTTCCGCTCCAAGTTTTAGCCATACAATGTAGAATACCCTTCACCAGTGCATATTCCTGCCACCAATGTCCCCAGTTTCCTTTCCACAGTTTTCCACTCCTGGCTGTATATTATGAACTTTGTAAACATAGTGTTCAAATAAAGTAATTTAAAAAAAAACTCAAGTGCTGGAGAGAGAGCACAGCAGTAGGACATTTGCCTTACATACGACCAACCCAGGAGGGACCCGGTTCTGATTCCCAGCATTCCATATGGTCCCCCGAGCTTGCCGGGGGCAATTTCTGAGGACAGAGCCATGAGTAACCCCTGAGCACCGCTGGGTGTGGCCCAAAAAACAGTCAATCAATAAAGTTTAAAAAAAAAAACTCAAGAGTTGGGGCCGGGTAGGTGGCGCTGGAGGTAAGGTGTCTGCCTTGCAAGCGCTAGCCAAGGAAGGACCGTGGTTCGATCCCCCGGCGTCCCATATGGTCCCCCCAAGCCAGGGGCGATTTCTGAGCACATAGCCAGGAGTAACCCCTGAGCGTCAAACGGGTGTGGCCCAAAAACCAAAAAAAAAAAAAAAAAACTCAAGAGCAACTGCATGTACAGCAAGATCAACTGTAGACTCAGAAGATGGGGCTGGAGAGATATTATAGTCATAAAGGCACTTACTTGCCTTGCAGACACCAGACCCAGGTTCGATTCCCCACACTCCCATAGGGTCCCCCAAACACCTTCAGGAGTGATTCCTGAGTACAGAGCCAGGAGTAACCTCATATGATACGAAACAACAACAAGCAAACAAAACAGATCTAACGGTGTGCATGAAATCCTGACTTTACCAACACTCCCAAATGGCCCATGATGTCCACTCTAATATTGGGTTTTGTTGTTGTTGTTGTTGTTGTTGTTGTTTTGAGCCAGACCAGTGAGGCTCAGGGCTTAATCCTGACTCTATGTTCAGAAATCACTTCTGGGGGCCAGAGAGATAGCAAGGGGGTAAGGCATTTGTCTTGCATGCAGAAGGACAGCGGTTCAAATCCTGGCATCCCATATGGTCCCCTGAGCCTGCCAGGAGCGATTTCCAAGCATAGAGCCAGGAGTGACCCCTGAGCACTGCCAGGTGTGACCCAAAATCCAAAAAAAGAAAAAAAGAAAAAAAAAGAAATCACGCAAAAAAGAAAAAAAAAAGAAATCACTTCTGGTAGTATTCAGGGGACCATTTGTGGTGACAGGGATCAAACCGGGGTCAGCCGCATGCAAGGCAAATGCTTTAAACCCTGTACTATCTAGCCCTCATATTTGGGGTTTTGTATGTATTTGTTTGTTTGACTTTACTTTGTTGTTGTTTTATTGATTCACATCCAGCAGCACTCAGGGGTCACTCCTGGCTCTGCATTCATAAATTACTCCTGGCAGACTTGGGGGACCATATGGGATGCCGGGAATCAAACCCGTTGGTCGGCTGCATGCAAGGCAAAGCCCCAACCTGCTGTGCTATATTTCAGTCCCAGTTTTTTTTTTTTTTTTTTTTGGTTTTTGGGCCACACCCGGTGACACTCAGGGGTTACTCCTGGCTATGTGCTCAGAAGTTGCTCCTGGCTTGGGGGACCATATGGGACACCAGGGGATCAAACCAGGTCCATCCTAGGCTAGCACTGTCAAGGCAGACACCTTACCTCTAGCACCACCGCCCGGCCCCTTCAGTCCCAGTTTTAATGTTAGTTTTTACCTTCCATCTTACCTCTTTTAATTTGGTTTGGTTTTGATTTGGGGGCTACATTCATAGATGCTCAGGACTGACTACTGACTGAACTCAGGGATCCCATCTAATAGGGTTCAGGGGACCTTATGGGATGTTGGGAAATCATATCTTGCTACATGTAGTGCAAGTGTCTTACCTGCTGTACAATCTCTCCAGCCACCACCAACTATATCTATCTATCTATCTATCTATCTATCTATCTATCTATCTATCTATCTATCTATCTATTGATTTGGGGGGGCAACAGTCCAGAGTGCTCAGGGGTGTCTCCAGGTTCTGCACTCAGGAGTCATACCTGGCAGTGCTTGGGGGAGCATATGGAATGTCAAGGCTCAAACCTGGATCAACCACATTCAAGGCAAATACCCTTTCTGCTGTATAATAGAACAGCCCCCCCCCAACTCATTATATTTTATATTTGTGTAAATCATTTAACCACTAACCTTGTATGGAAAATGGATATGGTTCATTCCATATAAGTGCTCAGTCTGAGGATTATGTGGGGTAACAAACAGGCCAAAGTACAAACCTGACTCACACTGTACTCCCCAAAGTTTCCTGGTTTTCGGGTAATTGAACAAAGGTCTCCAGAAACTACAGGTGTCCTGGTGGAGATTTGGGCTGGTTCATAAAAGAGTTCACCCCGAGGGGCCGGGCGGTAGCACTAAAGGTAAGGTGCCTGCCTTGCCTGCGCTAGCCAAGGATGGACCGAGGTTCGATCCCCCCCAAGTCCCATATGGTCCCTGAGCGCATAGCCAGGAGTAACCCCTGAGGATCACTAGGTGTGGCCCAAAAACAAACAACAACAAAAAGTTCACCCCCATGTCCCCATGGCCTTTAGGCTCATCCTTACTGCGGCTCTGGACTCCCTTCTTCCACTCTAAACAGATTTTGAAATTCCTCTGGGATCCTGGATAGGGTGTCAGTGTCTGTGAGTGAAAAGCAAAAAAATGTTGTTAGAAAATGTCTCCAAATCTCTGTTCCACCCCATAGCATTAAGTAATGATGGTACTTGGCTGTGCAAGGCCAGAGATCAGACAGAAGATGCAGGGTGTGGTAACCACAGAGTTAAAAAGCTGATCATGGGGGCCAGAATGATAGAACAGGGGGTAGAGCATTTATTTGCTTTGCATGATGCTGGCAAGCATCCCATTTGGTCCTCTGAGCCATCTAGTAATAATTTCTGATCCCTATGCATAAAAATAAAAAATAAGAGGCTGGTTATGGTAGGAAGTTTGTCACAGAGTGAGGACGTACAGTTAGGGCAGAGAAAGGACCACTATGGCAGTAAAAATTGGGAATGATCACTCTGGACAAGAATTGGGTGCTGGGGCCGGAGAGATAGCATGGAGGTAAGGTGTTTGCCTTGCATACAGAAGGTCATTGGTTCGAATCCCGGCATCCCATATGGTCCCCTGAGCCTGCCAGGAGCGATTTCTGAGCATGGAGCCAGAAGTAACCCCTGAGTGCTGCCGGGTGTGACCCAAAAACCAAAAAAAAAAAAAAAAAAAAAAAAAAGAATTGGGTGCTGAAAGGAGGTAAAATGATAGGCATGATGCTCCTTCAGTAGCAATGCTGCAAATCACAATGTCTAAAAGGAAAGAAAGGAATGAGTATACACACACACACAGAGAGAGAGAGAGAGAAAAAGAGAGAGAGAGAGAGAGAGAGAGAGAGAGAGAGAGAGAGAGAGAATAAGATGTCTGCCACAGAGGCAGGTATGGGAGAGGAGACAGGGAGGGAAACTGGGACATTGGTGGTGGTAACTGTGCACTGGTGAAGGGTGTTGTACATTGCTTGACTAAAACTTAATCATAAACAACTTGGAAACTGTGTATCTCATGATTATTCAATTAAAGAACTTAGGGGCCCAAGAGATAGCACAGTGGTAGGGCATTTGCCTTGCACGTAACCACAGGACAGATGGTGATTTGAATCCCGACATCCCATATGGTCCCCCATGCCTGCTAGGAGCAATTTTTGAGTGCAGAGCCAGGAGTAACCTCTGAGCACTGCCAAGTGTGACCAAAAACAAAAACAAAAACAAAATAATTTATTTTGGAGTCATAATGATGGCATACTGGGTAGGGAGTTGGCCTTGCACATAGTCAACTGGAGTTCAATTCTCGGCATCCCATATGGGCCCCCAAGCACTGTCAGTAATGACCCCTGAGTACAGAGCCAAGACTAACTCCTGAAGCATTGCCAGGTGTGGCCCAAACCTCCCTCAAACAATTTATGTATTTAAAAATTAAATGTCACTTTCAAAATATTTGATACAAGCATAAATAAATGAACATTAAGGTCAATACTTTAGGAGAAAATATTTCTATGTTCAACTACCTTTGAGCTCTGCTTGGCACATAGTCACTGAATTAAAGATGTGTGTGACAGCGGCGTTTGCCTTGCAAGCAGCTGATCCAGGACCAAAGGTGGTTGGTTCGAATCCCGGTGTCCCATATGGTCCCCCGTGCCTACCAGGAGCTATTTCTGAGCAGACAGCCAGGAGTAACCCCTGACAGCCAGGAGTAACCCCTGAGTACCGCCGGGTGTGACCCCCCCCCCAAAAAAAAAGATGTGTGTGACAGAGTTCACTTCTAGTTAGGAAAGCTGTTTGGAAGTCACAAATTAAAAATTAACAGGGGTCTGAGCGATGGCGAAAGAGGTAAGGCGTCTGCCTTGCCCACACTAGCCTAGGACGAACCGCAGTTCAATCCCCCTGGTGTCCCATATGGTCCCCCAAGCCAGGAGCGATTTCTGAGCACAGAGCCAAGAATAGCCCCTGAGGGTCACCGGAAAGATTGCCACAGCAGGAAACTGTGCTGCTAAAGCTGTGCCCATGAGGATTAGGTGGCCATGCGCAGAGGCTGCGGGACCCTCAGAGAGGCCAGTCTATATATTCACCCATGGGTTACGGCACTACCATTCCTCTCCCTAATCTGAGCCTGCTTCTCAGATATCCTCTGAGGCAGTCTGGGCTCACCTTGTGAAGTCTTTCCTTTTCTTGATTTTCCTATTTTCCCAAACATGAAATCCTGGTTCCACGCCTCTTTGTTATAGCTCCTCTGTTCTGCCAACTTGCGCTGATATAAAACCAGGTGTTTCACTTCTGGAACAATGAAGAAAATAAGACGTACCCAATGAAAGGCCAGCAAAATACTTAAAACAGGGGCCGGAGTGATGGCACAGCGGTAAGGCTTTTGCCTTGCACGCAGTCAACACAGGACAGACCCCGGTTCAAATTCCAGCATCCCACATGGTCCCCTGAGCCTGCCAGAGGTGATTTCTGAGTGCAGAGCCAGGAGTAACCCCTGAGCACCACCGGATGTGACCAAAAACCAAAGAAAAGGGCGAGTCTTTGGAGCAATAGTCTAGCAGACTATTTTATATAGTTATAAAATAAGGCATTTGTCTTGCACGTGGCCAACTTGGGTTCAATCCCATATGGCCCTAAACACCACCAGGAATAATTCCTGAGTACTTCCAGGTATGGCAAAAAAAAAAAAAAAGTTTTAAGAAAGGGTAAAGGAAAGCTGCAAATTTCAGAGGAAGTGGAGACTGTAAGAGGGAAAAGTCTGGTGTCTCTGGGACCAAGAGAAAAAGAGAATGGGACAAACAAGAGGTCCTTTCTCACTGCATGCAGGGGGGCAGCCTGGATTCTGGGCAGCCTGCAAAGATCACTGATAAGTAGGGTATTGGGTCCCCAGTGACAGAGAAACCAACAGGACAGAAAAAGGTAAAAAAAATCCTTAGTGCAGAGCCCAAGAGACAGATCAGAAGATTGGTGCATAAACCTGTAATGTTCCAGGTATCATCCCCCGAACACCACCAGGGATAGTCTGGGGAGCATCTCCCAGGTAACTTCTCCAGGTAATTCTTCAGTTTAAGGTGTGAACTGTCAGGTTCAGTTGGCCAAGTAATCCCCAGTGCCCCTTAGCAGGGTTTGGGGGCAAATAAAAATTTACTCAGTTATAAGTTGAGATAGCCCATGGCTAAAGCACTTAACTGGCACACAATCAATCCAGGTTTGATCCTCCCATTGTACAGGATCCCCAGAGTCCTGGCAGGAGTGACCCCCAAGTTCAGAGCCAGGGGTAAGGCCTGACACTACCAGGTGAGACTTGAAAACAAAGCTTACAGTGATGTCAGGCTTGGAAGGGGCCTGGAAGAACAAGGACTCTGGTTTCTTTGTTGTTGTTTTGTTTGTTTTGGGGCCACATCTGGTGACGTTCAGGGGTTACTCCTAGCTATGCGCTCAGAAATCGCTCCTGGCTTGGGGGACCATATGGGATGCTGGGGATCAAACCTAGGTTAGCATGAGCAAGGCAAATGCATTACCACTTGCACCACTGGTTTCTGGATCTAAGCCGGAAGCAGGGCTTTCACCTTTGACCTCCCTTTTCAAGCCCAGGGATCATACTTAACTCTTCTAAACCTGACTCGAGGGCACTTCTCCAGGGAGCTTTCCTGATTACCCCCACCTCCTAGTACCCCACTACCCAGGTCAAGCAGATGCCAAGCAGCATCTCATGCCCTGCAGGGAGGCACTGCAGAGCCTACACAATGCGCCTAATAGTCTGTGTGTCTCCCAGATCCCATTTTCTAGTTTTGTGTGTTGTTTTGGAGGCATACCCTGAGGTACTCAAGGCTTTCTTCAGCCTCTGCACTCAAGAATCACTCCTGGTGGGCCCGGAGAGAGATAGCGCAGCAGCGGCATTTGCCTTGCAAGCAGCCGATCCAGGACCAAAGGTGGTTGGTTCAAATCCCGGTGTCCCATATGGTCCCCCGTGCCTGCCAGGAGCTATTTCTGAGCAGACAGCCAGGAGTAACCCCTGAGCACTGCCAGGCGTGGCCCAAAAACCAAAACAAATAAACTATTTGCAGTGTGCTGGAGATCAAACCAGAGTTGGGGTTGGCCACACGTCCAGCAAGTACCTTACCTCTGTACTATACTGTCTCCCTGACCCAACATATCACTAAAGGAGATTACTTTATTCTCTTTGATTTCTGTTTTTTAGCCATAATCGGAGTCACTCAGGGGTTACTCCTGTCTTTGTTCAGATATCGCTCCAGGCAGGCTCGGGAGACCATATGGGATGCCGGGATTCGAACCACCATCTTTCCTGAATCGGCTGCTTGCAAGGCAAATGCCCTACAGCTGTGCTATCTCTTTGGCCCAGAACCCCCTTTTTTTGAGGCAGGAACTCTAAAGTCAGTAGGGACCAGAGGAAGCAGGAAGGTGCCTCTGTGGCGGCTAGACCAAAGAGGAGTCCAGACCACTTCAAAGTCTGGTTCTTTCCACACACTGCCCCCTCCGGCTCCCTCCCTGAGAAGAGTTCAGAGGAGACTTTTCAGCACTGATGCTAGAGACCGAGTGATGTAGGACTGGGTGGAAATTTCAACATGCATAGGACAGGAGGTGGATGTTTATTTTTCCTTTTGTCTCTGAGACACCCCCCAGTCCTCCCTCCCTACCCCCCACCCTGTGAACACAATACCCCTAGGGCGATGGGCTGATGATGGGCACAGACACCCCTGTTTGGCCACATATGTCCTAGAGCCAGGCCAATAACAGGCAAACACCCTGACTTGCCTAAAGAGGATAGATCTTCTGTACACACAGAGTTCGTTAACCGATAATACTTGACCTTCCTTGCAACCTTTTCTTTGTTGTCCCAGATTTTCATGTTTATTTTATGAAAATTTAGCTTCTTTAGCATTTCCTTGGTCACGTGCAGGTTAAAGTGGTGGGTCCAGGTCACCCATATTTTGTCTCCTTCGTGCCAGGGCTTCACGGTCTGTGGGTGACAATGTGAAGAGAGACATGAAGTGAGAAAGCCAGAGATGGTCAGCCGTGGCTAGCCTGCCCGTGTTGGCCATGAACTTGTGTCCCCCACTCTGCCACCTTTCATTAGGAGGTGTAGGTCATGGACTGGTCCTCTGTCATACCCCTGAGCTCCTTGGAATAGAATTAAGTCAGAGCTGAAGGGCTGGGGGAGATGGCACAATGAGCTGTTTTTTGTTTTGGTTTTCTTTGGTTTGGGGGCCACACCCGGTGAGGCTCAGGAGTTACTCCAGGCTATGCGCTCAGAAATGTCTCCTGGCTTGGGGGAACATATAGGACACCAGGGGATTGAACCTCGGTCCATCCTAGGTTAGCACATGCAAGGCAGATGCCTTTCTGCTTGTGCTGCTGCTCCAGCCCCTCCCATATGTTATTGATGGTACAAGGCGCCCACATTTCCCCTGGGCGCTCTCTCCACTCTTTCTCCCTCCCCTCCTTAAAACTTCCAAACAGCGCTTGTTTTCATAGCACCTTCACTCAAATTGGAACAATATATTGTTTCAAAACAATACATGCTAAAACAAGATTAGCATGGCCCCTGCTCAAGGATGGCATGTAAATTCGTGAAGCTTTCCATATTTTTATAAATTTAGTGAAGGATGAGAAAGACAAATGTGAAATAAAGGGGGACAGGAGCCAAGGAGACTCAGGTGCACTGGTAGAATGAAGAAAAGGCAAAACTAAATATCCGGGCCGGAGCTATAGCATGAAGGTAGGGCATTCGCCTTGCATGCAGAAGGACGGTGGTTCGAATCCTGGCATCCCATAGGGTCCCCCGAGCCTACTAGGAGCGATTTCTGAGGTAAAGTCAGGAGGAACCCCTGAGCGCTGCTGGGTGTGACCCCCCCAAAAAAAAAGTCAAATCCAGGAGTGCACTGTTGGTGGTACATGCTGGTATCAACATGTTAAGTCGGTATGGACCCCCCATTTTCAGGATCTGGGCAGGACCTGATTGTTGGGACGTCTAGCAAGTTCCAGGGCAAGCATGCGCACTGCATCCTATGACTATCAGATGAAGTGTAAATTATCTTCACTGTTAAATCCTTTGTTGGGTATTTGTGAATCCAAGAACAGTCCCAAGAATGAGAAATTACTTCCCATCCCCTTGTCCCCTTTCGGGGGGAGACCTTGCTAATATTTATCCACAGCAAATAATAATCCACACAGACAAGAAGGATAGGGTGTAAAAGATTGGGCAAAGAGAGTGAGAGAATCCTCTTGCAGCCTGCAGCTTTCGCCAAAGGCCCCTCTCCCCTCTCCATCAAGCTATTTATTGCCAACTCCACAGCGCCCCCACCTGGAAGGGCTAGGTGGGGCAATAGTCACAGAACAATCCTAAGGAAATACTTTTATATACAACAATTCCAAGAATAATCTTATGGAAACTTTTTCATATACTACACCCACGGACTCACCTTCATTCCCGAATCCATGAATACTTTGGTGAGTGTGGGAAACACCACCATGTCCACCTTGTTTGGCTCTTCGTCACCCGGCAGAAGGAAATATTCAATGTGGTAGTAGCGGCGGCCTCTGAGGCTGGGTTTCTCCTTTGAGAACTTTTTGAGCCTCTCTAAGGAACTTAGGGCATATTTACTTTTAGAAACTAGAAGAAAAGGAATTTCATTTGCCACTCCCGTTGGAAGACAGAACTCACTTCATTTCTCCCTGATGCTGAGAAAGAGCTGGCCACTGTGGAAACGTATCTCCACCCCTCTCATGGGCTAGAGTGCCAGTGATCCTCAATTTTTTTTGTTTTGTTTTGGTTTTTTGGGAGATCACACTCGCAGTGCTCAGGGGTTCCTCCTCAGAAATCGCTCCTGGTAGGCTCAGGGAACCACATGGGATGCCAGGATTTGAACCACCATCCTTCTGCATGCAAGGTAAATGCCCTACCTCCATGCTATCTCTCTGGCCCAATCCTCAAATTTTTTAAACAGGGGGCCAGTTCACTGTCCCTCAGACTGTTGGAGGGCCGGGCTATAATAAAAACAAAAATTATGAACAAATTTCTATGCACACTGCATATATCTTATTTTGAAGTGATGAAACAAAATGGGAACAAATACAATATGTGGCCCACAGACTGTAGTTTGAGGACCAATGGCTGGACAGACCTGAAGTTGGGGGTGGGAGGCCCCACAGCTGGTCCCCCTCAGTTGGTCTCCTTTTGGCTGGCAGAGCAGGACTGGCAAGGTCCCTCCCTGCCTTTTCCTCCTTTCAGTTGGAACAAAATTTATGAAAAAAGAAACCATGGGGCCGGAGAGATAGCACAGCAGTAAGGCATTTGCCTTGTATGAGGCTGACTCGGGAGAGACCCAATTCGATTCCTGGCATACTATATGGTCCCCCGAGCCTGCCAGGGTGATTTCTGAATTCAGAGCCAGGAGTAACTGCTGAGCACCACCAGATGTAGCCCAAAAACCAATCAATAAATAAATAAAGTTAGGGACCAGAGAGATAGCATGGAGGTAGGGCATTTGCCTTGCATGCAGATGGATGGTGGCTTGAATCCTGGCATCCCATATGGTCCCCCGAGCGTGCAAGGAGCAATTCCTGAGCATAGAGCCAGGAGTAACCCCTGAGCGCTGCTGGATGTGACCCAAAAACCAAAAATAAATAAATAAATAAAGTTAAAAATACAATAGGACATATGTGATTCCAGCCACCTGGACAAGTCCAGGACCGAAGAGACAGGGCATTTGCAGCATTTAATCTCAGAGGGAAGAAGCTGGAAGACATTCAGAACCTCACAAGCAAAGTTATGGGATTTGTCCTAGTGAAAAAGTTCAGCAGGGAGGTTGCTTCCCTTGCACAGGTCCAATCTGAGTTCCATCCCCTGAATTTCCTATGGTCCTCTAAGGAACACCAGGAATGATTTTCGAATCTGCATTCAGGAGTAAGCCCTGGGCATCACCAGGGGCTCTCTCCAATCCTCCCTAACCATGAAAAAAAGGAGAAAAGGAAAGGAAAGGAAAGGAAAGGAAAGGAGAAAAGAGAAGAAAAGGAAAGGAAAGAAAGGAAAGGAAAGGAAAGGAAAGGAAAGGAAAGGAAAGGAAAGGAAAGGAAAGGAAAGGAAAGGAAAGGAAAGGAAAGGAAAGGAAAGGAAAGGAAAGGAAAGGAAAGGAAAGGAAAGGAAAGGAAAGGAAAGGAAAGGAAAGGAAAGGAAAGGAAAGGAAAGGAAAGGAAAAAGGAAAGGAAAGAAAAGGAAAAAGGAAAGAAAAGGAAGAAGAAAGGGAAAAGGAAAGGAAAGAAAGAAGGAAGGAGGAAGGAAGAAAGAAAGAAAGAAAGAAAGAAAGAAAGAAAGAAAGAAAGAAAGAGAGAGAGAGAGAGAAAGAAAGAGAGAGGGGGGAGGGAGGGAGGGAGGGAGGAAGGAAGGAAGGAAGAAAGAAAGAAAGAAAGAAAGAAAGAGAAAGAAAGAAAGAAAAAGAAAGAAAGAAAAAAGAAAGGAAGGAAGGAAGGAAGGAAGAAAAAAGGAAGGAAGGAAGGAAGGAAGGAAGGAAGGAAGGAAGGAAGAAAAGAAAGAAAAGAAAGAAAATTGAAAAAGTGGAGGCGAAGGCTAGGGAAATACATCAGCAGTAGAACTCTGACCTTGGGTGGGTGTTTTTTGCAGCTTCGTCCCTTCATTCCCTGGTCTACTCCTGAAAATTTACAAGGACCTTCTGGGATTAGAAAAAGCTCAGACTAATAAAAATAAAAATAAATAAGTAAAAAAAAAAAAACTCAGACTGGCCTGAGGTTTGAAGTTCAGAGAATGTGACACTGTGATAGCTGCCCACTATCTAATTCTTTCTGATCTGCTTGACCCAAAATGGAACTTCAAGAACTCTGTAGCACTGGTAAGGCTCCAGACCCCGGGCAGAACAGTACCAGCCAGTGGATGCACTGCTGTCATCTTCAGCTTCTTGTTTCCTCCATGCTCTTTGTAACCAAACGAAAAACTAAAAACTAAAAACGTTTCTCCACCATTTTCTGAACATGCAATCATAAGCTTTGCATATATCTCAAATGCACACGATCGCCCTTCATGCATATGTATTCATTTCCCGAAGAACTACTAGAATATGTATAAAATATGACTTCACTTTACTTCTACTGGGCATCAAACCAGACCCACCACTGCTCCTGCTCTTCAAAGCTATTCTTCAGCCCATGCTGGGGGAAACTGAGAAAGCCTCTCTTTCCATTTCTCTCATGTCTGAGTGAATGGCATTTGCAGAGCCCGGGGTTCAATTCTGGCACTTCAAGAAAATCAGAAAGCTGCGTATGTTTTTCTTTCTTTCTTTTTTTTTTTTTTTTTTGGTTTTTGGGCCACACCCGTTTGACGCTCAGGGGTTACTCCTGGCTATGCGCTCAGAAATTGCCCCTGGCTTGGGGGGACCATATGGGATGCCGGGGGATCGAACCGCGGTCCGTCCTAAGCTAGCGCTTGCAAGGTAGACACCTTACCTCTAGCGCCACCTTCCCGGCCCTGAGTATGTTTTTCTATCTTCAGAGCAAATAATGGGACTAGTCTTGGTTACCAGGCAGATAAGATGTTACCAGGCATGGGGCCGGGCGGTGGCGCTAAAGGTAAGGTGTCTGCCTTGCCAGCGCTAGCCTTGGACTGACCGCGGTTCTATCCCCCGGTGTCCCATATGGTCCCCCAAGCCAGGAGCAACTTCTGAGCGCATAGCCAGGAGTAACCCCTGAGCGTTACTGGGTGTGGCCCAAAAACCAAAAGAAAAAGAAAAAAAAGATGTTACCAGGCAGGTGGACCTGCCATTCATAAACATGTGTCTAGATAAGCTTGCTTTCCCCACACAAAACAAAAGGAACTGGCAGGAGAGTGAAACAGGCTAGCATCTCTCCAGCTAGAACATAAAATCCATTTGGAGCCATACGGTGGCGGGTTTGGCTTTGCCACACAGCATTTTTGTGACATATTTCTTTTCTTTTCTTTCTTTCTTTTTTTTTTTTTTTTTTTTTGTTGTTGTTGTTGTTGGGTCACCCCTGGCTGCACTCAGGGGTTATTCCTGGCTCTGCGCTTAGAAATTGCTCCTGGCAGGCTCGGGGACCATATGGGATGCTGAATTCGAACCACCGTCCGTCCTGAATGGACTGTACACAAGGCAAATGCCTTGCTGTACTATCTATCCCTCTGGCCACTCTTAGAGATTTTCATTCCATATATACCTGAATGGAAGTCTAAGCAGGAATCAGGCAACGCAAAACTAGCTTATGAGAGGGGCCGGGCGGTGGCGCTAAAGGTAAGGTGCCTGCCTTGCCTGCACTAACCTTGGATGGACCTCGGTTCGATCCCCTGGCGTCCCATATGGTCCCCCAAGCCAGGAGCAACTTCTGAGCACATAGCCAGGAGTAACCCCTGAGCGTTACCGGGTGTGGCCCAAAAACCAAAAAAACAAAAACAAAAAAAAAAACAAACAACTAGCTTATGAGAACTGAAACTTTCAACAATTGCTTCTTCATCTGCAGAGACCGAAAATAACACCAGCTACTTAGGGCTATTAAAGGATGACGTTCGTGAAGCCCACAAAACCTCTAGCATGCCTGGCTTCAGGAGGGCCCCTAAAATTGCAGTTTTTTCTTAAAAATACAATCAAGATGAGGTGCCAGAAAAAAAATGACTCAGTGGGCTGGAGCGGCAGTAGGGCATTTGCCTTGTACATGCTAACCTAGGACGGACTTCGATTCAATCCCCTGGTGTCCCATATGGTCCCCCTAGCAAGAGCAATTTCTGAGTGCATAGCCAGGAGTAACCCCTGAGCATCACCGGGTGTGACCCAAAAACAAAACAAAACAATAACAACAACAAAAAGGCTCAGAGGCCAGAGCAATAATACAGTGGGGGAAGGGGGTATTTCCATGCATGTGGTGAACCTAAGTTCAAATCCCAGCACCCCTTATGATCCCTTAAGCACCACCAGTCCAGGAGTAAGCCCTGAGCACCACCAGATAAAACTCACACACACAACACACACACACACACACACACACACACACACAAAATGGTTCAACAGGCTGGACTTACTTTGCATATAGAAAGTTTGGGGTTTCCTGTTTGTTTTTTGACCACATCAGGCAGTGCTCAGAAATTACACCTGGCAGGCTCGGGGGACCATATGGCATATCAAGGATTGAACCCAGGTTATGCAAGGCAAATGCCCTATCCATGTGCTATCATTCTGTCCCCTGAAAGCCCACATTTGATCCCGGATATCATACAGCCTCTCAAGACCACCAGGAGAAACCCCAAGCAGAGAGTTGGAAGTAGCCCTTGAGCAATACTAGATATAGCTCAAAAACAAAAGAAAGGGGGCCAGAGAGATAGCATGGAGGTAAAGCATTTGTCTTGCATGCTGAAGGACGGTGGTTCAAATCCCGGCATCCCATATGGTCCCCAGAGCCTGCCAGGAGCAATTTCTGAGCTAGGAGCCAGGAGTAACCCCTTAGCACTGCTGGGTGTGACCCAAAGACCAAAAAAAAGAAAAGAGGGGGCACTTAGCTATACTTAGCAATATAGGGCACTTGCCTTGCATGGGGCAGACCCAGGTGCGATCTCCATTATCCCATGTAGTCCCCTAAGCATCAGAAGTAATTTCTGAATGAAGAAACCAGAGTTACCCCTGAGTACTGCTGTGTGTGGTCACACACACACACACACACACACACACACACACACACACACACACACACACACAAAATACCACACACAAAAAAGAAATGGGAATGTCCTCAGAAGCAGTGCTTTGGGCTCAGAGGACTCTCCTGATAAGACTTGTCCTTGTGATGTGACCTTACTCAGACCAGCCATTTCACCCCTGAGCTAAGTCCCGGTCCCCTAAAATGACATGATCCTTTCAAATTTCTGCTCCTGGCATCCAGCACCCTAGGTGAGTAGATACATGCTCTGGACTCCGGAAGAAGGTCACCCCCTTTGTGTAGAGGCCCTGCCTCTGGAAGCACTTACCTGTGTAGGTCTGGAAGGCCAACGAGAGGCCCAATACACAGGGAATGATCTGGGCCCCATCGGTGCCGAAGACACTGGTAGAGTGGTCCAAAGACAGGGTGCTGCTACCTGAGGGGTTGTAGTCAGAACCAGACACTTGGGCATGGACCTGAGCCTTCGAGTCCTCCTCGGTTTCAGATTCCCTCCTGGACTGCCTGACATCCAAGTTCTCTTTGCGTTCATTCACCGGATCCGGCAGAGACATGGTCCCCTGCACCCACTGGGCTGCCTCTCCTATGGAAGAGACAGAGGCAGTTACCAACTCCTTTACCCCCTTGGCCGTGGGGTGCCAGGGTGGGGTAAGACCCTCTCCTGGCCTTGTTTTTGCATTGTTCCAACTAGATAGCCATGATCTGGGAGGCTCCTAAGCCTTGACAAGAAATGGACGAAGCAGAAAGAACAATGGCTGGTAGAGAGGTCAAAGAATTGAGGTATAGTTTCTCCAGTCTCACCTCTTCCTTCCTGGTCACAGCAGAAGCTACCCTTTGGACGCTACTATTGGTGCCAGGTGACCCCCGTTCTGCAGAAAACCCCAAAGTGAGGAAGGAAAGTCTAGGGATGAGCAGAGTTTGGGGACAGGCAAATCAGCCAAGTTGCAAGTAGGTACAAGAGCCCTGGGGAATGTGGTGGGTTGGGGTGTCAGAAGGGGAAGGGAAAGAGAGAAGCAGGGAAGGAATGACCAGTGAGAACTGGGCCCAGGGCACAGGCCTGAAGGAGGCTAAGAAAGCAAAGACTGGTGCAGAGAAGCAGGGGAAGGGATGGGCACCTTTCAGGCACCGTCTTACCAATAAGCAGACACACTGGGCAACACTATGGCGCTGGCCTCGGGGTCAGTTCCCTCCCCCTGGTTGCTGCAAAACAAAGTCCCCCAATGGAGGCCCCTAGAACCTGCCAGCCAGACTCGACCTGGCTATGCTTGGATGGTTGCTAGGAGATAGGCCAGGACTGGGGCTGCTGGGGGCGGGACTTCCGCCTCTTCAGCGCCTGCTAGGCCTGTCCATCAAGTGTATGGGGGCCCCAGAAACCCAGATGCCATCATTTATTTATTCATCTGTCTCCTAAGAGATTCCTACAACGATTCCAAGTTCCTGCTACACACCTGGGTGATTCTGCCCATAACAGTTCCATTCTACCTCCCCTATGGTTGATGAAGGCAAAAAAAAAAAACAAAAAAAAAACAAAGGATCCTGCAAATTCCAGACTATCCCACCCCACCCCGAATCTCTCTCATGGAGACTTTCTGCTCCTGTCCTGCTGTTGGCCTTCAAAAAGCATGAGAGTTGGGCCAGAACGATAGTACAGTGGGTAGGTAGGGTGCTTGCCTTGAGCAACCCGCAAACTCAGAGGAAGAAATTGAGCATCACCAAGTATGGTTTTACCCCATAAAAGTCAAAGCAAAGGGGGGGGGGGGTGTACCTGATCTGTTTGATCTGTTGTCACTGCTGTGTAGAATCTGTCTCAACCTTCAGTGACCAAAATCAAAATAATCAAAATCCAAATCATCCATTTGTTTGTCCACCATCAGAGTCATCCATGGAATCACCAAGCCCACTGAGGTGTAGAAAGTCCACGGGAGAATTACAGGCTGAGGTCCCTTCCATGGTCCCTCAATCCTCCAACAGAGGGGACACATCATAGTTTACACAGGGTGTGTGTGAAGTGGCCCCATAGGATTACAAAGACATGTTTGTTTGCCAGCTCCAAGGAAGTGATGATGCACAAAGAAAAATCTTTACACCCCATCTACCTCTTTCTTAAATAAATTTATTTTTAGTTTTGGGCCACACTCAGTGATGTTCAGGGCTTACTCCTAGCTCTGTGCTCAGGAGTCACTCCTGGAAGTGCTGAGGGGACCATGGGAATGCCAGGAATTGAACACAGGTTGGCTTTATGCGAGGTAAATAAATGCCTTGCCTGCTGTACTATCTCTCCAACGCCATCTTTCCTTCAAATTTTATGGGATTAATCCCACTCTGAAAATAACTACCCTGGGGGATGGTAGGTCATACCTAGTGGTGCTCAGGGCTACTCTTGGCTCTGTGCTCAGGGAACATCATGGTGACAGGGATCAAACTGGGATCAGCCAGTTCTCTCTTTGGCCCCAAATTCACCCTTTTGAAGTGTTGCGCCAGACCCCCAGAATCACATGACCATCATCTAATGACTAAGATTATTTACATACAGCCCCATAAGTGCTTTTCTAGGCATGAACAAATGCCTGGAAATTGCATTCATCACAAGACCCCTCTGCCCCCCTCTTGTTGGCAGGATGGGGGTGGGGGAAGTCTTGCTTTTTAGCATTTCCAGGGACAGTTTAAAGACACTTTGAACAATGTACTATTTGACATGGTTCAAACACTGACTTCAGAAAATCTGTTCTTTGCCAGAGCCTCCTCACAGATTCCCCACAGATTCCCACCCTCCCCTTTGCCCCCCAGCTCAAACAAAAGAGCTGGCAGAACCTCTGAGTTTGCTCACTTTGGACCTAAGACAAAACCTTGTGTCTCCCACGGGCAAGCTTGCAGGGCGCCTGGTAACACCTCGGGCCAGGCGGGCTGACTGGCCTGACAGGCACCATTGTGAATTCGGATTCCCCAGTCCCCAAACTACAGGGGTGGGGATTGCCGCCCAGCAACGCTTGAAGACAAGGTACTCAGGCCTTCTGTCCAGTGCTGAGTGGCCCAGCAAAATTACAGTTCAAAGAATTCCTTTGCCTACAGCTGTCAGAGGATGCAGGAGGCAGGGATTGTGGGGTGGGGTGGGAAGGGGGGATAATGGGCCAGAACTAATTTGAAATTGAGGCAGCTCCAAAGGCAGAGCCAAGTTCTCAAGTCCTGTTCTCAAGGCACAGTCTCTAGACACAATAGTCTACAATCCAGCAGGTAGGGGACTTGCCTTGCAGACGATAGGCCAGAACTGGCACCCTACATGGTCCCCCAAAGTCCCACCAGTAGTAGTCTCTGACCTGAGCAGGTGTAAGCCCTGAGTACTACATGTGAACCTTGGGGAAATGGGCTATATCTGGTGGTACTCAGGGTTACTCCTGGCTCTGCAACTCAGAAATCGCTCCTGGCAGGCATGGGGAACCATAGGGGATGCTTGGATTTGAACCACCATCCATCCTGGATCGGCTATGTGCAAGGCAAATGCCCTACCACTGTGCTATCTCCCTAGCCCCCCCCTTTTTTTTTTTTTTTTTTTTGGTTTTTGGGCCACACCCGTTTGACGCTCAGGGGTTACTCCTGGCTATGTGCTCAGAAATCGCCCCTGGCTTGGGGGGACCATATGGGACGCCGGGGGATCGAACCACGGTCCGTTCCTTGGCTAGCGCTTGTAAGGCAGACACCTTACCTCTAGCGCCACCTTCCCGGCCCCAAGATTTGTGATAGGTTTTTTTTTGTTTGTTTGTTTTTTTTGGTTTTTGGGTCACACCTGGTGGTGCTCAGGGGTTACTCCTGGCTGTCTGCTCAGAAATAGCTCCTGGCAGGCACAGGGGACCATATGGGACACCAGGATTCGAACCAACCACCTTAGGTCCTGGATTGGCTGCTTGCAAGGCAAACACCGCTGTGCTATCTCTCCGGGCAATGTTTTATTGTTTTTGTTCTTGTTTTTTTTTTTTTGGTTTTTTTTTTTTTTTTTTTTTGGTTTTTGGGCCACACCCTGTGACGCTCAGGGGTTACTCCTGGCTATGCCCTCAGAAGTTGCTCCTGGCTTCTTGGGGGACCATATGGGACACCGGGGGATCGAACCGCGGTCCGTCCTAGGCTAGCACAGGCAAGGCAGGCACCTTACCTCCAGCGCCACCGCCCGGCCCCGCCCCCCCCTTTTTTTTTGCCCATAGAAAGATTTAGGATTGGGGCTGGAGAGATAATAGCATGGAGATAAGGCATTTGCCTTGCATGCCAGAAGGTCGGTGGTTCGAATTCTGGCATGTCATATGGTCCCCCGAGCCTGCCAGGAGCAATTTCTGAGCATAGAGATAGGAGTAACCCCTAAGCTCTGCCAGGTGTGACCCAAACCCCTACCCCGAAAGAAAGAAAGAAAGAAAGAAAGAAAGAAAGAAAGAAAGAAAGAAAGAAAGAAAGAAAGAAAGAAAGAAAGAAAGAAAAGAAAGAAGAAAGAAAGAAAGAAAGAAAGAAAGAAAAAGAAAGAAAGAAAGAAAGAAAGAAAGAAAGAAAGAAAGAAAAGAAAGAAAGAAAGAAAGAAAGAAAGAAAGAAAGAAAGAAAGAAAGAAAAGAAAGAAAGAAAGAAAGAAAAAAAGAAAGAAAGAAAGAAAGAAAAGAAAGAAAGAAAGAAAGAGAAGAAGAAAGAAAGAAAAAGAAAGAAGAAAGAAAGAAAGAAAAAGAAAGAAAGAAAGAAAGAAAGAAAGAAAGAAAGAAAAGAGAAAGAAAAGAAAGAAAGAGAAAGAAAGAAAGAAAAGAAAGAAAGAAAGAAAGAAAGAAAGAAAAAGAAAGAAAGATTTAGGATGTCTTACATGGGCTTTCATATGGCACCTCCTACCAGCACCTCACCATTTTCACTTCTATTTCTGGTGATTCACTTGGGCTGTGCTGACAGATTCTGCTAACTCAGCTCCAGTCACTCCTACTATAAATACTGATGTGTGGACTGTGGGGAGGGGTGCAGTTTTTTGAGGCAGAAGCGAGAAGTGCAATAGGTGTAAAGTTACTGATCAAACTGCCACTGGTTTGATTGGTACCCTAACAGGTCTGCGAGTGATCCCATTGGATGTTTTGTGTAACCAATCAACTTGATGAATGTTCACACTTTCCTCAATATTATATGGGGCAGGGAATACACACAGGATATGCGTTGCTGGAAATTGCAGTCCTAGAAGGAAAAAAAAAAAACTAATATCATGGTTGACCTGCAGGAGAGAAACAGCTACAGTTGAAAGAGAGGTTGCTGAGGCCGGGGAGATAGCACAGTGGTAGGGCGCTTGCCTTGCACACAGCCGGTCCATGGGGGATGGTGGTTCGATTCCCGGCATCCCATATAGTCCCCCAGTTTGCAGGGGTGATTTCTGAGTACAGAGCCAGGAGTAACCCCTGAGCACCGCTGGGTGTGGCCCAACAACCAATAAATAAATAAATGGGTTTGTTTGTTTTAGAAAAAATTAGTAGGAATTTGCCAAAGGGAAAGAGGCTTGGGTCAAGGATACAACAGCAAAAATTAAAAAAAAAATTTTTTTTTTTGCTTTTTGGGGCACACCCGATGACGCTCAGGAGTTACTCCTGGCTATGCACTCAGAAATTGCTCCTGGCTTGGGGAACCATATGGGACGTTTAGGGATCAAACCACGGTCCGTCCTAGGTTAGCGCATGCAAGGCAAAAGCCCTACCACTTGCACCACTGCTCCAGCCCACAAAAGAAAATGTTAATGCTTTTTCAAATTCCAAGATTCAACAGTTAAATTCTTGGGTGACACACAAAGCTGGATCTTGTCCTTTTCCTTCCTATGACCAGCAGAAAAGTCTATGTCTTGCTCCAACATGGCTGAACAGTGGTCCCAGAGAGGTCACCCCACATCTGCTTGGTGAAGAAGAAAGAACCAGCCTCTCACCAGCTTAAGCACCTGATTTTTCTTTGACTTGCCAGATACGTCCACTAAGCCAGTGTTTTTTGACCTTTTCCAGATCTTTGCCCCTCTTCTCACTCTGTCCTTCCTTGATTTCCCCTGATTTTCATCTGCGCCCACCCCCAAGTCCTGTGGGCTTACCAGGGGACATGATGACTCCCAGTTTAGTAAATGCTCTGTTCTAAAGCCCTGGAATATAACATTCATCCAACAGCAACCAGTTGGACTAACTGCAGCTCAGAGAGACACTTCCCACGAAGTCTCTCAGATCGGTTTTTACCAGGGGGGTGTCCGTAATCTCGCGTCCTCGTTTCTCCAAGCCTTTCTTTCTTTTGTATTACTTTTGTATTTCTTTCTTTTGTATTACTTCTTTCTTTCTCTTTCTTTTCTGAGTTTGTGGTATTTCCTTTATTGAATTTCTAAATGGCTTTTTCATTCTTTTGCTTCTTCAGTGTGATAAAATACACATTAAATTTGCTTTCTTTGGGGCTGGAGAGATAGCACAGCGGTGTTTGACTTGCAAGAAGCCGATCCAGGACCTTAGGTGGTTGGTTCCAATCCTTATATGGTCCCATATGGTTCCCCTGTGCCTGCCAGGAGCTATTTCTGAGCAGATAGCCAAGAGTAACCCCTGAGCACCGAAGGGTGTGGCCCAAAAAACAAAACAAAACAAAAAAACAGATTTGCTTTCTTTTTTATAAAAATATCTTTATTTAAACACCGTGATCACAAACATGATTGCAGTTGAATTTCAGTCATAATTAGAACATCCCCCTTTCACCATCACCAGTTTCTTTGCACTCCTAGAGACTGGGGAAGGCGGGGTAGGGCACCTAGTTTCTGGAGAGACAGACAGACAGACAGACAGACAGACAGACAGACAGACAGACAGAGAGACAGAGACAGAGAGAGAGAGAGAGAGAGAGAGAGAGAGAGAGAGAGAGAGAGAGAGAGAGAGAGAGAGAGAGAGAGAGAGAGAGAGAGAGAGAGAGAGAGAGAGAGAGATCCTCCCCAGCTCCTTACTTAGTGGAATACAGGGGGCGGAACAGCCCTTCTTCCTAAGCTTTCTGGGGACAGAGAGAGGGGTGGGTGGAGCGACTCGTGGGCGTGGGGGACACGCCCCCAGAATCCGGATGGGGCAGGCAGAGACCAGAGACACCCTCAGTAGTCCTAAGACTGTGACTTCTGAGGGGCGCTGGCCTGGGATAGGAGTTGGATGCTGGGGGACGCTGGGGAAGGGGTACCCCGGGACTTGGAAGCAGAGCACCCCAGGCTCCTGTGGGTGGACACAGACGCCCTACAAGTCCCTTGAATCTGGGAGACACTCCGGAGTGTCCAGGATGGAGGGGCCAGCTGGGGACCCTTACCGGCGCCCCGCAAGGCGCACGCAGTGGCTTTTGAGCGCCCTGGCGCACCATTACGGACTGGACCGTGGCGTAGAAAACGAGATCGTGGTGCTGGCCACCGGGTTGGATCAGTACCTGCAGGAGGTTTTCCATCACCTGGACAGCAGAGGGGTCGGACGCCTGCCCCGAGATGACTTCCACGCGCTCTGCGCCGTGCTGGGGTTGCGCGCCCTTGGGGACCCCAAACCGGCCGCTGGGGACCCCAACCTGGCCCTTGGGGACCCCAACCCGACTCCCCGGGATAGCCCCGAGGGGGACCCCGAGGATACCGACGAGGAGGCCCGCCTGGCGCTCAGCCCCGAGCCCCCCGAGCTCTCGTTCCGCCAGTTCCACGCGCGCCTCTGCGGCTACTTTGGCACGCGCGCAGGGGCCCGGCTGCCCCGCGGGGCGCCCAGCGAGCACATCGAGACGCAGATCCGCCTGCGACGACCCCGACGCCGCCGCCGCCGATCCCCGGGGACTCCAGGGGACCCCCACAACGGCCCCGGCTCGGATCCCGACCCGGAGGGCCCCACGCGCCTGCGGGAGGAGAACAGCAGTTTGCGGGAGCTCGTGGAGGACCTGCGCGCCGCGTTGCAGAGCAGTGATGCCCGGTGCCTGGCGCTGCAGGTGCGCGCGGGGGGCTGTTGGGGGGCTGGAAATGAAAGGGGGGTTGTCCAGCCCAGACCTATGGGGCACAGGGGAGGACTGGGGAGGGGGCGACGGAGCAAGCCACATCCCGCTGGTGCTCCTGATGGTCCTCCTCCTTCTTTCCTCCTTTCCTCCTTCTTTTCCTGTCCTACTGCTTTCTACCTTTTTCTTCCTCTTCCTCTCCTCTCCTCTTTTTTGTTTTTTTTAAACTTTATTTATTGATTGATTGGTTTCTGGGTCACAACCAGCAGCGCTCAGGGGTCCCTCCTGACTCTGCACTCAGAAATCGCCCCTGGCAGACTGGGGGGCTACATGGGATGGCATAAAACCGAACTGGGTCCCTCTCAGGTCGACCGCATGCAAGGCAAATGCCCTACCGCTGTGCTATCTCTCAGGCTCTCTCCTCCTCCTCTTCTTTTTTTTTTTTTTTTTTTTTTGGTTTTTGGGCCACACCCAGCGTTGCTCAGGGGTTACTCCTGGCTGTCTGCTCAGAAATAGCTCCTGGCAGGCAAGGGGGACCATATGGGACACCGGGATTCGAACCAACCACCTTAGGTTCTGGATTGGCTGCTTGCAAGGCAAATAACGCTGTGCTATCTCTCCGGGCCCTCCTCCTCTTCTTCCTCCTCCCATCAAACCCAACTCCTAATCTCATCCGCAGTTGACTACCTCCAGCATAACCATCTCACCCCATCCTCAGCACCCCCACCCTGTCCCCTGCCTTTTTGCTAATCCACGGGTTCCATACCTGGTAGCTCTCTGGGATTACTTCTGACTCTGAAGTTAAGATATCACTCCTAGCTGGGGCCTTGCACGCGCTAACCTAGGACGGACCACGGTTTGATGCCCCGGCATCCCATATGGTCCCCCAAGCCAGGAGTGATTTCTGAGGGCATAGCTGGGAGTAACCCCTGAGCGTCAACAGGTATGGCCCAAAAACAAACAAACAAAAAAAGATATCACTCCTGGCAGGTTCAGGGGATCATATGGGATACTGGAGATTGAATCCTGGTCAGGTACAAGCAAGGCAAATAAATGTCTTCCTTGCTGTGCCTTTCCTCTGCCTCTGGAGGAGGCAACCTATTTATTCATCCCTGCTGATGGCCAGGCAATCCCATCCTAACTAGGTCTGGTGTCCAGATGCTAAATGCACCACCCACCCGGCCATCCAGCGCCTGCCAGGGCTGCTCCGAGACACAGAGGCGGAAGGACTGGTGCTTCCCTCATGCAGACAATAAACACAGTCACTCTGGGGTGGGAGTAGAGAGTATGGTGCTGGGACACAGATCTGCAAGGCTCTGTTTCCCTTGGCCATGATTACTGGGACTAGGGAGAGGATGGGTAGGAAAGCGCCCTGGTGGTACAGAGTGAAATGGTGCTGGAATATTCCTTCTTCAGTAACTCCATACTCCTGTATGCCAGGCTTAAGTTACCCAAGTAGCAAAACTAAACCTCCTTATTGATAGTCAGACAGTCGAGGAAGCCGAGATGAGGGAAGAAGTCTGGGCCTGAAAGAACTCCAAATCATTGACAAAGCACCATATGGGACTTTGTGTCCTTCCTAGTTCCCCTCTGTCCTTACCAAGGGGGACAAGGGGAGCTCCTGCCACGTTCCAATACATACTGCAAGAATTCAAGTTCAGGGGCCGGAGAGATACACAGTGGTAGGACATTTATTTGCCTTGCATGTGGCCGACTCGGGAGGGACCTGGTACGATTTTCGGCATTACATATGGTCCCCAAAGCCTGCCAGGGGAGATTTCTGAGTGCAGAGCCAGGAGTGACCTCCCTGAGCACCGCCGGGTGTGGCCCCCAAACCAATCAATCAATTAATCAATAAAAGAATTCGAGTTCAAACGTGCCTGCCCATACCCCTCTGTCTCATGTGCCATGGCCTTGCAAGCTTGCTTCTGGGATTGCGCTGTCACGCCCTGTCCACCTTGATGCTTTTTTCTCACCTGGCCTTTCTCTGTCCCTTGTCCCCCAGGTAGGCCTCTGGAAGAGCCAGGCGGGCACACAAGAGGCAGGGCACGACGAACCCCAGGCTGCGGCTCTGGAGCTGCGAGAAGCGCGGGGTGCCCTAGCCCAAGCCGAGGCCCAGGCCGGGAGGCTGCGCCAGGGCCAGACCGAGGTTCGGCGACGCGCCGAGGAGGCCCGGCAGGCTGTGTTGTTGGGGTTACGCCGGGTACGTGAGCTCGAGGCCCTGGCGCGACAGGTCCCCGAATTGCAGCGCTGGGGGCGACAGCTGGAGGGTGAGCTTCGGCTCTACAGGTGAGTTGTGACTACGGGGTCCCTGGGTCCCACCACCTTGTGTCTCCCCTTGTGCCTCATTTTTGAGTCCCGCTTCAAGGTTGCTTCCCTCTGTTCAGTGGCTTGCCTATTCCTCATTAGCCCATCCCTCTCTCCATGCACCCCTCGACCCCTGCAAATTGGTATTTGAGCTTTATTTGTTCTCTGGTTTGTTCGATGCACAGGTGATAATGATCAGTTAATGATTACCCATCATTTCATAGGGGTGTGCATAGAACTAAGCTGAGGTCTTGGCTTTTTAGGGGTTAATCCTACTTCTACATTCAGGAATTACTCCTGGAGGTACTAGGGGACCATATGGTGTGCCAGGAATAGAACCCAGTCAGTCAGGTGCAAGGCAAGCACCCTACCCTCTGTATTATTCTGGCGTATGTATGTGGCTTCATGCATGGCAAGCAGCCTACTCTCTGTACTATCCTTTCATCCCTGAATCAAGTAAGCTCTGGTTATGTATGACTTAGCTCCCTGCTAAACTATCATGTCCCCCTTCTCCAGGGGAGGAAAAACAACAGCCTCTTGGCTGGCTTTGCCCAGGGAAGGAAGCTGAGCGTGGGACCAAGTTCAAACCCAGTGCTAACAGATGTATTGTTGTGTATGTAAATATTTTGGGGGATTACTATGTTGCTCACCCTAATCTGATTAGGTGATTGTGCCCTACCCTAGGGTGTGACCTGGCATTCTGCCCCCACCCTAGGGTAGGACCTGATTCTGCTTCCACCATTGGTTGGTATCTGATCCCACCATGGGGTGGGACCTGACTCTGGACTATAAGAGCAAGGGTCTGTGGAAGGCAAGGGCTTTTTGCTGGCTGGAACTGAATCTGAGTCTTTGGACTTCAGTTTTGTCCATCCGAATAAAGCAAATATTTCCACGAGCCTGATTGTCTGCGAGCTGTTTACCCGCCATTTCACCTCAGAACCGTGGGCTAGACAGGGTGGCAGACGCGTGCTCCGAGCTGGAAGAAAAGGGCCTCATTCTCCATCCCTCCATCAGTCAACCTCTTCAGGGGCTGACCTGCAACAATGTATGACCTTGGGCAAGTCACTGCCTCTCCCAATGCCTGTTTCCTTTTTGGTGAAACACAAGTTTAGATGTAGTACTTCATCAAAAGCTCCATCTCTCCTAAATCAAATCAGGAGTCAACATGCCAGGCCATGTGCCTACCTTCACCCCACCCTTCCTGGCACCTCATATTCCTAACCCCCAGAGATGCAGCCAGGAGCAAGACATCCAGAAATCCCTGCTCTGAGCAGCCACCTTTGTGTGGAGACAGGCTTGGGAAGAATCAAAGGGCCTCTAGGGGGTGCCAGTCTAGGGGTGCCAAGGACCATGCTCAAGCTGAAGGTGGCAAAATGGACTGGACAAGGATTTAAGTTTTCCAGGGCCGCAAGTAAAGAAAGCCATGGAACAATTTTAACCAAGGAGGTGTCCGGAGCAAATCTGCACTTGAAAAAATATCATAATCCTGGCTACAGTTGTGACTGAGAGCTTGAAGGAAGGAGAAGGGGCAGAGAGAGGCGGAGTCCGAGGATTCAGGCCTTCAGCCTCAGAGGCAACTTGTGATCAGCCCAGATGGTTGGAAGATGCCAGAGAGTCACTTTGAAGCCGGCCCAGTGGGAGGTGGACAGGCGCCTTGGCAGTAGGGAGTCTCTGGAGGACCACTCTCAGGGCCAGTACCCTGCTGCTCCTGATGTTTGGAAAGCTACTTCCTGTTTGCATAGCTGGTCAGCCACAAGCACATCCCCTTGGCCGGAGGCCCACGAACAGCCTTGGAATCTTCCCAAGGGCTGCAGTAAGGGGTCTGACTTGTCTTTGTCCAGAAAGTGAAGTGTGTGAATGCATTTCAGCTTGACTCTGAGGTGCCTGCGGACTCAGGGATTGCTTTGTTGGGGAGAAATGGTGGGTTTCCAGCCACTGTGTTGGTATAAAAGCTATACCAAGGCTGGGGGAGCTTCCTCTCGTTTTACAGACTGTAGAGAAGAACCCTGAGTAATGCACCCCAAACCACTGTTTCTAAAAGGGTTTCATGCATATCACTTTATGGCCAGAGCGACAGCACAGCGGTAGGATGTTTGCCTTGCACACGGTCAACTCTGGACGGACCCGGTTCGATTTCCAGCATCCCATACAGTCCCCCAAGTCTGCCAGTAGTGACTTCTGAGCGCAGAAACAGGAGTTACCCCTGAGCGCTGCTGGGTGTGGCCCAAAGACAAAAAAAACAAACAAACAAAACAAACAAAAAATCCGAAGCCTGTTTCCTGATAGATCCACCGAGCTCTCCCTCCTGAAGGAGAGAAGGGGCTCAGGATACTGAACAACTGAGGGTACTTTCTGAGTGTCTGCTGTGTGCCAGGCCCACTACTGGGCCCTGGAAGCCCAAAGGAAACTTGCAGCTCACTGAGGTCAAAGGGATTTGCCTGCAGTTGGCCTGTGAGAAACCACAGATACACAAGACAGGATCCCCACCTAGTCAGAGAGAACCCCGGGGCTGACTTGCTGGTGTGTCTGTCTTCCAGGAATTGCACACCCCAGAAATATCTGCAGGATGCCTGACTGACCCAGGTCACAGCATCTCCTCCCTCTGCTTTTGCATCGCTAGTGCCAGGAGCTCAAATCTCCCTGTGTATTGGGGCTGGACCCATTCTCCTGAAGCTCAGATGTAGGAGAAGAGGGGGAAAAGGCCCACACCCCCAGACCAGACCTCCACATACCACTTAAGTGGCCACATTGTGGAATGTTCCCAGGTGTCCTGCAGATGTGTCAGGGCAGGGACAAAATGCAATGTAGTGAGAGGAGAAGGAGGAGGAGGAGGAAGAGGATGACTATGACTACAAGACTTACTGCAAAGTCAGATCTCCACCAGGAAGTGCTCAGCTGAGCACTCCCAGCTCCACCATCTCCCTCAAACACTCTCAGAAGCCCTACATCCTGTTGCTGGGCCTGGCACTGCATTCCCTCCACACTGCCCACTGTTCCCTGGCTCAGAGCTTGCAGCCAGGTTCTCTGTCTCTAGGGCCTGATGGCTGAAACTTTTCTGTCCCTCTTTTTTCTGGTGTCTCTGGAGGTAGGAGTGGGTGAGAACTCAGTTTCCCTAGTGCAGAGGTGGCGAACAAGTTCAATACAAAGAGCCAAAATTTTAAACTGTGAGAGTCAGAGAGCCACACCACGCAGTGACCTGCCAAAACAGACCAACACTCACACAAAAGCATCTAATTTTAACAATAATCTATGAAACACATATTGCATGTTGCCATTTTGAGTGAGGATCAAAATCCTGCAGTGATGGTGAGGGTGTGCTGCGTCCTCCACACTAAGAACTAACGGCAAGATGTGACCCCACATGTGACACACGGGTCCGTCCCCCCCCCCCCCCCCCCGCTCGCTGGCCCGTGCAGTTGTTTCCGGGGGATGGGAGACGGGAATACGCGCTCAGAGATCTCTCCTCAGAGGTCCCTCCTCAGAAGCAGCATAGCAAAATCCAAACTTGGCAAAGAGCCACAGTATACAAAATAATGATAAGAGGCAAAGAGCCACGTGTTCGCCACCCTGCCCTAGTGTTTCCCTCAGCCTTGCCTTTTCTGTTGTGATGCCAGCTGTGATTGCACCTTTCACCAGGGCCTAGCTTGGGTTTGGTTGCCGGGAAGGGCCTCCCAAACAGTGCTGGAGTGCCCCAGGGTCACTGTCACAAAGACTTAGCCAACCAGACAGACCCCTCGATATGAGACCCCTCCTTGACTTTGCAGCTCTGTGTGCCGCAATGGTACTGGGGACTCTCAGAGGCTATCCCCAGGGTCATGGATCAAGTATAAGGGACTGTATTCTTTTTTTGGTTTTTGGTGTTTGGGTCACACCCAGCAGCGCTCAAGGGTTATTCCTGGCTCTGCACTCAGAAATCGTTCCTGGCAGGCTTGGGGGAACATATGGGATGCCAGGTTTCAAACCACCGTCCTTCTGCATGTAAGGCAAATGCCTTATCTCCGTGCTATCTCTCCAGCCTCGGGACTGTACTCTTGACCCTTCACAGAGCACAAGCCCTGAGCTCCTTCCCCAGCTCCTCTGAGTTCATGTTTGCTGCTTTGTTGGTTCATAGGCTGCTTCTAGTGGTGCTAGGGATCAAATCTGGGGCTCTGATATACAATGCATACATTACAGTGGTTTGAAGCATCTCTTAGTTGTTGCTGTTGTTGTTGTTGTTGTTTGTTTTGGTTTGGTTTTTGGGCCAGATATGGTGATGCTCAGGGGTTACACCTGGCTATGTGCTTATAAATTGCTCCTGGCTTGGGGGACCACATGGGATGCTGGGGAATTGAACCACAGTCTGTCCTAAGTTAGTGTTTGCAAGGCAGATGCCTTGCCAGTAGTGCCACTGCTCCAGCCCCCTTAGTTGTTTTTATCACAGCTGGTGATGTTCAAGGGTGCTAAACTCAGGAATCACTCTTTTTTTTTTTTTTTTTTTTTTTTTTTTTTTTTTTTTTTTGGTTTTTGGGCCACACCTGGCGGTGCTCAGGGGTTACTCCTGGCTGTCTGCTCAGAAATAGCTCCTGGCAGGCACGGGGGACGATATGGGACACCAGGATTCGAACCAACCACCTTTGGTCCTGGATCGGCTGCTTGCAAGGCAAACGCCGCTGTGCTATCTCTCCGGGCCCAGGAATCACTCTTGGCAAGGCTCAGAGAATCATATGAAATGCTGGGAATTGAACCCCTGATTGGCTGTGTTCATAGCAAGCACCATTCCTACTAGACTATCTCTCTAGCTAACTATTGTTGAGTTTTTTGGTTGGTTTGCAGTTTGGCCCACACTCAATGGTGCTCAGGGGCTATGCCCAGCTCAGTGCTCAAGATTGATTCCTGGTGTTGCTCAGAGGAACACGCAGTGCCAGAGATCAGACATGGCCTCCTAAATACCCCTTTGCTCTGGCCCAGTGAGCATTTCTCAGCACAGTCACTGGGTCAGTGCTGAGGATGTTTGCTTTCTTTTTTTGGGGGGGGCACATCCATTTGATGCTCAGGGGTTACTCCTGACTAAGCGCTCAGAAATTGCCCCTGGCTTGGGGGGACCATATGGGACACCGGGGGATCGAACCACGGTCCTTCCTTGGCTAGCACTTGCAAGGCAGACACCTTACCTCTAGCGCCACCTCTCCGGCCCTTATGTTTGCTTTCTTTTGTGGGACTACACCCAGCAATGTTCAGGGATTACTCCTGGCTCTGAGTTCAGGAATGACTCCTGGTGAGCTTGGGGAAACATATAGGGTGCCAGGAATTGAATCTGGGTCAGCTGCATGCAAGGTCAGGACCTTACTTGCTATACTATTGCTCCTGATCCTGAGGCCAATTCACAGGAAATGCAACTTGGAGACCCTGCCCAGGGCTTTTCTCTCCTGAGTTCATAGATAGAACAGTCCAGATGAAACTGGGGGTTTCTTTGGGGGGTTTGGGTCACATCTGGCGACGCTCAGGGGTTATGCTTCTGGATATGCGCTCAGAAATCGCTCCAGGCTTAGGGGACCATATGGAATACTAGGGGATTGAACCACGGTCCATCCAAAGTCAGACACTTACAAGGCAAACACCCTACCACTGTGCCACCACTCCAGTACTGGAGGGTTTCTTTATTTTTTGTTTGTTTGTTTGTTTGTTTTTTGGGAAAGTTGGTCTAACATCAACTTCCAAGCAGTGGGACATGACCGGATTTCCTGTCTGCTTTCTTAGCCAGGGCCCATGGAAACTCCCTCTGCAGCTCCATACACAAGTAATGCCAGGTACTTTAAAGCCATTTCAAAGAATCCAGATGATAAGAAGAGAAAGGGGAGAATGGAAGTGGGCTATGGAGACAACATTCACATACATAGAGAAGTCAGGACTGGGTTTAGAAACCCCCAGTTCCATGGGATCAGAGAGATAGCACAGGGACCAGAGAGGTAGCACAGCAGTAGGGTGCTTGCCTTGCATGAAGCCAATCCAGGATGGATGGTGATTTGATTCCTAGCATCCCACATGGTCCCCAAGCCTGCCAGGACTAACCCTGAACTGGGGGTTTCTAAACCCAGTCCTGACTTCTCTATGTATGTGAATTTTGTCTCCATAGCCCACTTCCATTCTCCCCTTTCTCTTCTTATCATCTGGATTCTTTGAAATGGCTTTAAAGTACCTGGCATTATTTGTGTGTAGAGCTGCAGAGGGAGTTTCCATGGGCCCTGGCTGAGAGAGCAGACAGGAAATCCGGTCATGTCCCACTGCTTGGAAGTTGATGTTAGAACAACTTTCCCAAAATCTTGGGCATCTTCTCAATTTAGTATCTGCTTTGGCTAACTGGAAAAAAAAATTCCAAAGTGGATTTTTAGTTTTGGGTCACACCTAGCTGTGTTTGGGGCTTATTTCTATCTCAGTGCTCAGGGATCACTCCTAGCTGTGCTCAGGATTCTGGGAATAGAATTCAGGTTAGCCACTGCAAGTCAAGTGTAAAATCACCCCACGCACTGTATCTTCAACCCCAGGTGAATGAATGACTCTAAAATAGGGTCATGCATGAAATAATCCAGACCAGGCTGAGGAAGAAACACATGTAGTCTGGCAATTGTCTACCTTGTATAGAGAGCGAGCTGCCTGCCAGATTTATGGTTTTTATTTAGTACAGAAACCACCCCCAGGTGGGGCAATAAGGACAGAGTAAGGACAGATATCTCAGGCTATCCTGAACCAGTCCCACCCAGGTTTACATGTAAGACAATCTCTGTTTTGGGGTAAAACCAAGTTGTAAACAAATAAATACAAAGGAACCAGGGTAAATTTTGGGTAAAATTAGATATAAGTACAGCCATGTCCTTATTTGTTGTACTATCTCTGGGGCCCCCAAAACAGATTTGTGTACCCAGACAACAAAAGACCAAAAACCAAATTTTACTTTTGTGTTTGGTAACAGAGGTTTCCTTGTGGGGTTTCTGATCAAGAGGATTCTTTGAGGTGCTGGAAATGCTTGAAAGTTGTTTATAGGGGCTGGAGAGATAGCACAGAGACAAGGCATTTGCTTTGCATGCAGAAGGATGGTGGTTCTAATTCTGGCATCCCATATGGTCCTCCAAGCCTGCCAGGAGTGATTTCTGAGCATAGAGCCAGGAGTAACCCCTGAGTGCTGCCAGTGTGACCCAAAAGCCAAAAAAAAAGAAAAAAAGAAAGTTGTTTATAATTGCTTCTTGGCTTTCTGGCTCTGACTCATAAAAGGCTTCCCTGGAGTGCTTTCCTTCCCCTTCCTAAAGCAACTGGAGAGCAGACAGACTCACTGTACCTCACTGTCTATGCCCCATCTGTCAGCCAAGTCCTGTGAGAAGAGGTGGGTGCTCAGAGAAGGCACAGAAGTCCCCATCGTTAATTATTTAATTCTACAATGGACAAGTCAGAGGGCACCAACTGGAATGGTCTAGAGTTGGACACCAGTGACAGTATAGGCATGGCAGCTTCAGGCTTGGCAGGATCCAGGGCCCTGCAAAAAAGTCTGCAAACCCAGCTCAGTGGAAGTCCATGATCCAACAGGGGACCAGGGTTGGGAAGGTTCTCAGACCACCTAGAGTGGGGTGAGGGGGGAGCGGGGAACCCATCTTTCTCAGGCCTGAGGATATCTGCCCATTCCATTCGGGCCTCATGGGCTTCAGCTCTGCTTCCCATACTAGCTAGCCTCATGCCATCTCATCTAGGAGAGATGCAGCCACTTCCATTTTCACATTTTCTGGGGGGCTTTTGGGCCACACCCAGCTATGTTTAGTGTTACTCCTGGGGTTCAGGGGATCATATGGGATGCAGGGGATTGAAACCGGGTCAGGTACATGCAAGGCAAGAACCCTCCCCACACACCACTGTACTATTGCTCTGGCCCCAACACTCTAATAAAGGGGTCCTCAAACTATGGCCCATGGGCCACATGTGGCTGACTAGTCCCCAGGCCTTAGTGTGTGAGGGACTGTACCATACTCTCTGACTCCCCTTCTTCTCTCTATCTTTTGACTCTTCCTCTCAGTGTTGGGCAGGGATCCTCAATCTATGGTGCATAGGCCACTAATGTTCATAGTTGATTTTTTTATTTGTTTTTGTTTGGGGGCCATACCCAGCTGTGCTCAGGGGTTACTCCTGACTCTACACTCAGAAATTTCTTCTGGGAGCCAGAGCGGTGACGCTAGAGGTAAGGCATCTGCCTTGCAAGCACTAGCCTAGGACGGACCATGGTTTGATCCCCCGGCATCCCATGTGGTCCCCCAAGCCAGGAGCGATTTCTGAGCTCATAGCCAGGAGTAACCCCTGAGCATCACTGGGTGTGGCCCAAAAAAACCCAAAAAGAAAAAAAAAAGAAGAAAAAGCTCAGGAGACCATATGGGATGCTGGATATTGAACCCAGGTCAGTCCTGGGTTGGCCGTGTGCAAAACAAAACACCTTATGCGCTGAACTATTGCTCTGGCCCCTCTGTTTGCTTGTTTGTTTGTTTGTTTTTAACTATAGTCCAGCCCTCCAATGGTCTGAGGGACAATGAGCTGGCCTCCTGTTTAAAAAAGTTTGAGGACCCCTGCTCTAAAACAAATCACCTTCCTGGTGCTTGGAGACCGCATAGATTATGCTGTTCCAACCTACACTCATTGGCATTCTCTCCTGTGTTCTCTTGTAGTGGTTGTTACTGTGGCCGTTGCTGTGGTGATATGGGGGTGGGGGAGTGGGGTAGACTGCTAAGATCAAATCCTGGGCCTCATACATGCTCTGCTATAAGGCTAGACTCCCTTTGTTTTGTTTTGTTGTTTTTTTTGGGGGAAGAGGGACCACACCCAGTGACACTCAGGGATTACTCCTGGCTATGCGCTCAGAAATCACTCCTGGCTTGTGAGACCCTATGGGACACCAAGGGATCGAACCGCAGTCCGTCCTAGGTTAGCGCATGCAAGACAAATGCTCTACCGTCCCTAGACTCCCTTTTTGCTCCTTCTTTCTTTTCACCAGTCATTTCTCATGGCTAAATGTCAGAAAGCCTACCTTGGACTGCCTGGAGTGAAAAGAGAATTAGGCTTCACAGACAGTCTGTACAGAACCAACTTCAGGCTCAGCAGGATCCAGGTATTTACTGTGAATCCCAAATGTGGAGTTCTACTTCACTGGCAGGCCAAGCTCTCTCCTGGAACCAGCCCTTGGGTTGCTGGCCCCTCAGAGCTCTATGTCCAAGAGATGGCTTCCCCCTCAGCTAAGGATCCCCTGGGAACCCCAGAATATAACCTCATGGACCCACCTGGAAACAGCTTCTCCCATGAACCCCATAACAAGTAGATGCTCTGAGTGGCCAAATCTTAGTCATGGAGCCAGTCCATCAAACTCTGGGGATCAGAGACAGAACCCCACATGTCCTGTACATCCTGCACTGGGTGCTATGGGGGATCCCCAGGAGTGGGGGACTTGGCTGCAGAAGGGACAGGAGGCTTGTGTGGTCATGAAGTGCTGTACCCTCACAGGGACCCAGAAAACCGCCCAGCCCTGTCTCCTGGAGGGGGCAGGTAGTGTGTGGTGGGCCTGACTGAGGCTTTGTTGTTGTGTAGGAGGAACAGATCCAGATGGAGGGAGGAGGGCCACCGCAGAAGGGACACAAAGAAGGGGCCACCCCCTCCGGGACTGGAGAGAGGAACCCACTGGGTAGGTGGGTCTGGGGCACCATCTGGAAATTCTGTCATCCTTGGAAATGGGTGTGTGGGTGGTCCTGGTGGGGACTTTTGTCTCACACCTGTGTCCTCAATACAGATAGGCCTGGGGACCCAGTTGCATTGATTCTGGGCTGAAGCCTCAGCTCTCCTTTCTCCTCTTTCCCTCTTCTCTCTCTTTCTCTCTCTCTCTCTTTTCTCTCTCTCCCTCACCTCTCTCCCTCCTTTCCTCCTCTTCCTTCCCTGTCCCTCTCTCTTCCTTTCCTCTCTCTACTTCTCTCTCCTCTCCTTTCTCTCTCATGTGTCACTCTCCTCCCCTCTGCCAAATTTATTGGGTTTTTTTTTTTGGGGGGGGGTACATGCCCGGCAATGCTCAAGTTTGACTCTCAGGAGTGCAGAGACCCTATGGGATCGAACCACAATTTTGGCTCAAGTTCAGCCGCATGCGAGGCAAGTGCCCTACCTGATATACTATTGTTTCATACATACACACACCCCAATTCTGTTCCTCACCCCATACCTCTGGGGCTTAGTGTTTCCCATGAGAAGAGGGATGCTCCCAGTCTGGGTCCTCTTGGTGAAGGGCCAGGTGTGGAAAATTTAAGTCGATTTTAATTTAAGTTGCACTTGACACGTAGCTCGGTAGACATGGTGGACACCGTTGTCCCCTCCTCCGTAGTGGCCTTCCAGCATGTGTCCCACACACCAGAGCATCTTTACACCTGTCTGCCTGGTTTCACTCACTTCTGCCTGGCTGTCTCGTTGGTGAGAGCCCCAGAGAAGAAGGTAGCCTGAGTGAACCTGGGTGACCAGTCCAAGTCCCCTGTGGCCAAGATGCTGGCACTGGCTCTAGTTGCCAGGACAAAGAGGAGACACAGTAGCTCCTCTAAGCATGTTGAGTGCTGCTAACAGGTAGGATGGCGCAGGTCAGAGGAAAACAAGCAGCTCTCTTGAGATATTCCCCTTGGAAGTGAATAATCCAAAAGGTGGAAGGGCTATAGCATGGTGTGGATCCAAGGTGGCCATGATGGTCTCTCAGCCAGGTATGGAAGTGTTTTTTTTTTTTTTTCATGTCATGCACAAAGTCAAAAGGCTGCCCCAGGTGAAAGGGAATCCACATGACAAATTGCTACTTGGCTACAGGAGACACCAGGAGGGGAGGCCCAGCCCTGGGAAGTGCTCAGAGCACTACACACCTTCAGCAGCAGGTACTCTGCACACCCCTGCTGGATGCTCTGAGGGACCCAGGGGAACAGACACCACAGTCCCCATTGTATTCTGAAGGGACAATCAGGTACAGTCAACGTTTCGGGAGGAGCTGGAGAGATAGCACAACAGTAGAGCGTTTGCCTTGCATGCGGCCAACTCAGGATGGACCAGGGTTCTATTCCCAGCATCCCCGAAGCTTGCCAGGAGTGATTTCTGACCGCAGAGCCAGGAATAATCCCTGAGTGTTACTGAGTGTGGCCCAAAAACCAATAAACAAAAAGAAAATAAAGCAAAGTTCCAGGGAGATGTCAGGAAATTAGCTCATCTGCTCAGTGGAAGTTGTCACACTAAATATTTTAGCAGTTAATAAAAGCAGACATGAGGGTAGGAGTGAGTCTAGCTGTGTGCCCAGCGCAAGACAGGGGCTTAAACCAGATATTCATGGTTTCCCAGTTCTGAGAAGGTGGGGACCAAGGGTGGGACTTTGTGAGCATATATGAGGAGCCTATTCCACTGGATCCTTGTCCTCTCTTCTTCCTGTTGTCCCTGTTCTCTTGCACAGTCCCTGCCCCCAAACGCTCAGCATATGCATGGGGGACACATATAGCCCTTAACCAGGAGCCTCTCTAAGTAAGTGACAGTGGTGAGACCAGAACGAAGGGAAGGTGAGGCCTGCAAGAAAACTGCAGCAGTCACGTGGGACATGGGGCTCAGGCAAAGATGGCAGCAAATTCATCTGGGTTCATTGAATTTGTGCAAAGGGAAGCTAACCCCAGGCAAGGGGTAGGCAAGGGAAAGAGCCAATGGCTCCAGAAGCCCTCCTGAGTCTTGTTTGTTTTGTCTATGGGCCCCACCTGATGATGTTCGGGGCTTATTCCTGATTCTGAACTCAGGACTTACTACTGGTGCTCAGGAAACCATATGGGATGCCAGGGATCAAACCTGGGTCAGCCATATGCAAGGCAAATGACCTCCCCAATGTACTAAGGCCCCAGCCCCCACTTACCTACCTGAGTCTTAACCCACACGAGGCTGCCAGCTCCCCCCATTGGGTGCCACCACCCAGCCAAGCCCCTGGCATGGCATTGGGGCTCCCAGCTCCAGCAGGGAGGGTGGTCTGTCTTCCTGACACACACTTCTTTTTTTGTTTTTTTGTTTTTGTTTGTTTGTTTTGGGGCCACACCCGGTGGCGCTCAGGAGTTCCTCCTGGTTATCTGCTCAGAAATAGCTCCTGGCAGGCACGGGGGACCATATGGGACACCGGGATTCGAACCAACCACCTTAGGTCCTGGGTCTGCTGTTTGCAAGGCAAACACCACTGTGCTATCTCCCTGGCCCCTTGCCACACACTTCTAACCTTGCAGCCCGTCTCCTCTCTGTGACCATCAGAGGTGAATGCTTCCCTTTACCACCCCCCCCTTTTATTTCTTTTTTGGTTTGGGGGCCACACTTGATGATGCTCAAAGGTTCCTTCTGGCTCTAGGCTCAGAAATTCTTCCTGGCTTGGGGGACCATATGGGACCATATGGGACGCTGGGAGATTGAACTGTGGTCTGTCCTAGGCTAGCACGGGTAAGGCAGACTCCTTACCACTTGCGCCACCGCTCCAGCTCCCCTTTACCCCATATTGACCACCAGACCCACCATAGCTGCTGCCAGAACCCTTCGTTCCTGTCTGGGCCATACCCCCACTATAAGGGGACCCCTTCCCCCTTAGCGCTCTGGGCCTGCCTCTTCTGTCTGTGACAACTTTGTGACTGGCCACCTCCCCCAGGGCCGGTCAGTCCTGTGAGGTCAGGCATGATATCCTGGATATCCTGCTGTGTTCCCTCTCCAGCACCAGCATGACAGCTGTGACACGGACACAGCAGAGTCAACAGACCACGGGGCCTCTCAGTGATAAATGTGACTTTGTGGAATGGTGCCCCATCCCAGTCCTCTAATGTCCCCAGCGGCCACAGGCCAGAGTAGGGACCAGAGATGAGAGTCCGAGAGAGCAGTTCCCAGGCTGGCAGAAGCCCCTAGGTGGCCCCCCACTTGCCTCTGGGTTTATTTTCAGCTCTTCCTCCAAGTCCCTCTCTGCATTTCTTCCTACTGTTGTTCTCTTGTTTCCATGCGCCGTCCCTCTGCTTCCTGACAGGCTTCTCTCAGGAAATGCCACACGGCAGAGGAAGTAAGCCTCGGGCCCATGGGGTGGATCAGGGGAGCCTGAGAGCATCCCCACACAACACACCACTGGACTCTGGGTATCCTGTCCGCTCCTCAGTTTTGCTGAAATGCAGGAGAGAAACTCATGGGATTGAAGGAACAGCAAAGCCAGTGTGTTCCAAAAAGATCCAGGTCTGGGGCCAGAGTGGTGGCACAAGTGATAGGGCGTTTGCCTTGCATGCACTGACCTAGGGCGAACCGCAGTTTGATCCCATGGCATCCATATGGTCCCCCAGCCAGGAGTAATTTCTGAGTGCATAGTTATGAAGTAACCCCTGAGTATCACAGGGTGTGCCCCCCAAAAAAAGAAAGAAAAAGAAAGAGAGAGAGAAAGAAGAAAGAAAGAAAGAACGAAAGAAAGAAAGAAAGAAAGAAAGAAAGAAAGAAAGAAAGAAAGAAAGAAAGAAAGAAAGAAAGAAAGAAAGAAAGAAAGAAAGAAAGAAAGAAAGAAAGAAAGAAAGAAAGAACGAAAGAAAGAAAGAAAGAAAGAAAGAAAGAAAGAAAGAAAGAAAGAAAGAAAGAAAGAAAGAAAGAAAGAGAGAGAGAGAGAAAGAAAGGAAGGATAAAAGAGAAAGAAAGAAAGAAAGAAAGAAAGAAAGAAAGAAAGAAAGAAAGAAAGAAAGAAAGAGAAAGAAAGAAAGAAAGAAAGAAAGAAAGAAAGAAAGAAAGAAAGAAAGAAAGAAAGAAAGAAAGAAAGAAAGAGAAAGGAAGGATAAAAGAAAGAGAAAGAAAGAGAAAGAAAGAAAGAAAGAAAGAAAGAAAGAAAGAAAGAAAGAAAGAAAGAAAGAAAGAAGGAAGGAAGGAAGGAAGGAAGGAAGGAAGGAGGAAGGAAGGAAGGAAGAAAGAAAAGAAAGAAAGAAAGAAGAAAGAAAGAAGAAAGAAAGAAAGAAAGAAAGAAAGAAAGAAAGAAAGAAAGAAAGAAAGAAAGAAAGAAAGAAAGAAAGAAAGAAAGAAAGAAAGAAAGAAAGAAAGAAAGAAAGAAAGAAAGAAAGAAAGAAAGAAAGAAAGAAAGAAAAAGAAAGAAAAGAGCCAGGTTCTGTGATTTGGGTTCTACTGTGTCCCGAGGGGCTGGGACAGGAGTCTATGGCAGTGAAGGACTAAAGCCAAAGACATGTCATTATTTTTAATTTTTTGTTATCACTTGGCGATGCTCAGAGTTTATTCCTGGCTCTGCACTCAGGAATTACTTCCATATGGGATGGTGGGGACTGAACCTGGATCAACTGCATGCAAGGCAAATAGATGCCTATTCAGAAGGTTCTGAGAACTACAGCTTTGTAGCTGGGGAGATTTTATTATGATAAAAAAGCAAAGGACCAAAGGAGGCTGAACAGGCTCAGAGGGCAGAAGCAGCCTAAAAGGTGCCCGAGGGTGCAAGTGGTACCTCCTGAAGTGGGTTCGAACAGGAAAGAAACTGGTTCCGTTCCGTCTTGTCTGGGTCATTGGATTTTGTTTTTGGCCGGGAGCACCTGTGGACGGTGCCTCCCCCATGTGTTGTCCCCTGCCTGTCTGTGACTTCCCCTCCAAGCAGCCCTAGATCCTAGCTGTCACCCCCTCCTTGAAAGCAAGCTGGATTTTGGGGGGGGTTTGTTTTTTGTTTGTTTGTTTGTTTTTGGGCACACCCAGTGGTGCTCAGGAGCTACTCCTGGCTCTGTGCTCAGAAGTTGCTCCTGGCAAAAAAAGGGGGGGGGCGGAGAGATAGCATGGAGGTAGATGTTTGCCTTGCATGCAGAAGGACAGTGGTTCAAATCCCAGCATCCCATATGGTCCCTCAAGTCTGCCAGGAGCGATTTCTGAGCACAGAGCCAAGAGTAACCCCTGAGCGCTGCTGGGTGTGACCCAAAAAAAAACAAACAAAAAAAATCGCTCCTGGCAGGCTGGGGGGAACCCTATGGGATGCCAGGGATCGAACCTGGATCTGTTGTGGGTAGACAGTGTGCAAGGCAATTGCCCTACCACTGTGCTGTCACTCCAGGCCCTGGAAGAAAACTCTGGAGATGCACTTTAGCTGCAGCAGGCCAGCTCCTTCCAACCCTGGTCTCCACCCTGACATGCAGGTGCTCAGGCAGGAGGGAGACGGTGCAGACAAAGGACAGAGCTGAGCCATGGTGCCGGAGAAATAGCACAGAGGTAGGGCATTTGCCTTGCATGCAGAAGGATGGTGGTTCGAGTCCCGGCATCCCATATGGTCCCGTGAGCCTGCCAGGAGAGATTTCTGAGCATAGAGCCAGGAGTAACCCCTGAGCACTGCCGGCTGTGACCCAAAAACAAAAGAAAGAAAGAAAGAAAGAAAGAAAGAAAGAAAGAAAGAAAGAAAGAAAGAAAGAAAGAAAGAGAAAGACGAAAGAAATAAAGAAAGAGAGAAAGAAAGAAAGAAAGAAAGAAAAAGAAAGAAGAAAGAAAGAAAGAAAGAAATAAAGAAAGAGAAAGAGAGAGAGAGAGAAAGAGAGAGAGAGAGAAAGAGAGAGAGAAAGAGAGAGAGGGGGCTGGGCGGTGGCGCTGGAGGTAAGGTACCTGCCTTGCCTGCGCTAGCCTAGGATGGACCGCGGTTCGATCCCCCGGCGTCCCATATGGTCCCCCAAGAAGCCAGGAGCAACTTCTGAGCGCATAGCCAGGAGTAACCCCTGAGCGTCACAGGGTGTGGCCCAAAAACCAAAAAAAAAAAAAAAAAAGAAAGAGAGAGAGAAAGAGAGAAAGAAAGAGAGAAAGAAAGAGAGAAAGAAAGAGAGAAAGAAAAGAAAGAAAGAAAGAAAGAAAGAAAGAAAGAAAGAAAGAAAGAAAGAAAGAAAGAAAGAAAGAAAGAAAGAAAGAAAGAAAGAAAGAAAGAAAGAAAGAAAGAAAGAAAGAAAGAAAGAAAGAAAGAAAGAAAGAAAGAAAGAAAGAAAGAAGAGAGAGAAGAGAGAGAGAGAGAGAGAGAGAGAGAGAGAAAGAGAGAGAGAGAAAGAGCAAAGTTTCTGGGCACTGTTCAAGACTCCATGTTGGGCATTCACCAGCAGTGCCAGCCACCTTCAACTAGAGACAATGCTTAAGGTGCAAATAACGAAAACCTCTCCCCAGTGCAGAGGCTTAACCCATGAGGGTATGAGTGATGCCACATGAATGACAGGGCCAGGAGCAGCCGTTTTCTTCATAGCTCATTGATGTCACAGAGGAGTCGGCTCTCCACCCTCTTCAGCTCATGATCTTGCTGGCATGTCGGCAAGGGTGGGTCCTCATAGTCACAAAACAGCTGCGATGGCCTCAGTCATCCCTGCCACATCTCAAGACAGAAAAAGAACGACCACTTCTTCATATTATTTTTCTTCCCTTTTTTCCTATTTGGACCACATCCAGTGGTGCTTAGTGGTACTTGGGGGAACCGTATGTGGTGCTAAGGTTCAAGTCAGGGTTGGCTGTATGCTATCACTCCAGCCATTTTCTCAAAGCTTGTCCTAGCCACCTTTCCTTCACCTCTCAGTGACCAGTCATATCCCCCATCTGTTGGTATGTGAAAAATAGGGACCCTCATGTGCTGCTTGGCCCAGTCAAATCTCTCTCAGTGAGGTCACACAGATCCTGTAGGAAGACAGAGGTTCTGTTGGCACAGGCAGACGGGGTGTGACTGGTGGCTATGTTTGGTTTCGATGCAACCATAACAGATGACCACAAGTTGGGTGGCTTGAAACACCACCCATCAATGATCTCAGGGTTCCGTGGGCCAGAAGTTCTCACTGGGCTATTGTTGGCCAGGCCTGGAGGCTCAGGGGAAACGTGGGCTTCCAAGCTCATCCCGGTGCTGGCAGAAGTGGGGTGTTTGTGGTTGTTAGGCTGAGATTCCTCCTATCCCGGGGGAGGGGGGCCTGTTGGCTGGGGTTGGGTTGGGGAGAGGCCAAGGGCAGCTGTCCACATCCCTGGGGCATCTCCCAGCCTGTGGGGGCCGGGTCCTCCCCTGTCAGCTTCCTGGCTTTTCCTGAATCAGCCAGGAAGCTCCTGCTTGCCAGGGGCCTCGAAGCAAACCTGGGGCTCACCTAGGGCTCGGGATCAGTAATGCTGTCCCCCCCAATGGCAGCCTCCTGATTGTGTGCAGGAATTTGTGGGGTTATTTGTTTGTTTGTTTGTTTGTTTTTAGGTCACACCATCGACACTCAGGGATTACTTCTGGCTCTGTGCTCAAAAATTGCCCTTGGCAAGCTCAGGGGACCATATGAGATGTCGGGAATTCAGTCCTGGGTTGGCAGCATGCAAGGCAAATGCCCTTCCACTGTGCTATCTCTCTGGCCTGATTGTGTGCAGGACTTTGGAAGTGGGATTTGGGGGATTCATTCCAAGACATTCTTCTCACACCAGCATCAACTGGGGTGAACACTGCAACAAGATAGATATTTCGCTGGCAAGAAAGGCGAGAGGGCCAGAGCAATAGTGCAGCAGGGAGGGCTCTTATCTTGTATATGGCCATACCGGGTCCGTTGCCTGGCATCCCATATGGTCCACTGCCAGGAATGATTCTTGAGTGCAGAGACAGAAGTAATCCCTGAGCACTGCTGGTTGTAACCCTTCTCCAAGAAAAAGAGCACAAAAGACATCTGAGATCCAGAAGGGGCTTGAGGTCCTCCAATTCCCAACAACCAGGGGTCTGTGGTTGCAGAGAGGCACCAATGCTGATAAGCCAAGAGGCTGAGGCCCAGGGGGCCCATAGACACATTAAAACACAAGGCTCAGGTGGAAAGCAAGACCAGCAGACCCTGTGGTTACAGAGCAGTCTTCTTCCTGAGGTGCCCTCTGGCTACCCCCAGTTCTGTGGCTCTCACATACCAGGCCACCCAACTCTGCAGATAAAAGCAGGTGGTCCTGCCTGGATGGCCTCTCAAGTGTCACACAATGACAAACCGCCACCCTCCTTCTGCACACTCGGGAAACAACCTGCCTGGCTGGCCACTCTGGAAAGCTCCTGCCCAGCACCCAAGGGAGTCTACCTCCTCCCAGTCTGGAGGGACAACTCCCCACCCCACTTGCAGATAGGCAGGAGTTCCCTGGAATATACACCTGGATAAGGGTCCCAGAAAATTTGGCCAAGAGACATCAGCCTGGTATGATGGGCGTGGGACAGTGGGCTGGGCACTTGTTCTGTTTGAGGCAGACTGGGGTTCAATTCCCAGCATCCTATGTACACCCCCAAGTACTGCCATAAATGACCTATGAGTGCAGAGTCAGAAGGAAGCCCTGAATACTACTTAGCATGTGGATGTGACACCCCCCAGAGAGAGAGAGAGAGAGAGAGAGAGAGAGAGAGAGAGAGAGAGAGCAGCCAGTCTCAGGTCCTCTTAGATGTCATCAAACTTTCCAAATTCTTGGCATCTTGTGAGCTTTGCATTTGAATCTGGGGGTGGGCTGTCTCCTATCTCAGATCACAAACCAACCCACCTTTCTCTTCTATTTGTTGTTGTTGTTGTTGTTGTGTGTTTTGGGCATTCATGATCTACCCTTCCAGTTAGTCTGGACAAGGACAAGGATCTTGCTGGATCTTTTGTTCTCACAGTGCTAAAGTCACCGCTCAAGCTCTTTCTATGTAGCACATATGCTTCATCTATGCCCCCTGGGTTTCCACACATGGGTCTAGGAGGCGCAGGGCCCTGTATGTGTGTGGGATGGAGACGTCTAGGCAGGCCCATCATCAGTGTTGATGAGCAGAGATCCGTTCAAATGATTCCCAGCAGTCTGTGGGCCGTGACAAGATCCTCACTAATAATCTATCCAGTGCGTGCCTACAACAAAGTTGGAGGCTCAGGGAGATCAAATCTGTCACTTGTCACAATGCCAGTGAGTTCAACTAACTACTTATAGGGGAGACTTTGACTTTCAGGCCAAGGGAGCTCCCCACTATGACGCTGAATAAAACCTGGTTGTCTGCAGCATCCACTGGAACCACCCATGATGACAGGAATGGTTCAGAGTTGCTTTGGCCAACACGTCACAGCATGGCTACAGGGGCTTGGCTGCTAAGCAACTGAAATGGGCCTTGAACAGCTAAGGAACTGCCTTTTGCTTTGTTTTATTGCATTCCATAGACATTTTGCTTTCTTTCATTTCCACAGACTTTGAAATTTACCTTGGGCCAGTGGGGGCTGCTGTATTGGACAGCTCAGGCTAAAAAAATAATATTGAAAAGAGAAGGCTCTGGAGGCAGAGTGATCACACAGTGGTAGGGAGCTTGCCTTGCATGCAGTTGACCCAGGATGTACCTGGATTCAATCATCGGCATCCCATATGATTTCCCAAGCTAGGAGCGATTTCTGAGTACATAGCCAGGAGTAATCACTGAACATCGCCAAAAGAGAGGAAGAAAGAAGGACATCTGGCCCTTGTCAGATTATGCAAGCTGTGGGCAGGATTCCAGCTGTGACCACTGGCCAGCAACAGGCAGAGGCCATCAATGGCTCCTACAGACATTGCCTGCAGGAGGAAACGCCCAGCCGGAAGCAAGGGTGTGAGGGGGCAGTGGGCAGCTAGCAGGGCCCACCCTTCTCCAGAACCGGCTGGAGCTGTAAGCAGGGAACTCAAATGCTTGAGGAGAAACAGGCCGATTTGAGGTTACAGATGCACCCCACTCCATGGTATGGCCCTGAAGTAAGATGGGGTGCAGCTGTGGGGTCACAGGCTAGTTGTGGGGGGCCAAGAGGATCTTGTCATTGTCACTTCTCTCCTCTCCTGCTCTGACACAGACACGCCTCTGGGCAGAGGAAGAACAAAAGAGTGACTGGTGTCAAAGCAGAGACATGGTCAGGGGTGGACAGGAAATGTGGCTCGAATTCACTAACTTTGCATTTCTCCTTCCTGGTTAATATTGGGGGGGGGGGCCACACTTGGCAGCTCTCATGGGTTACTCCTGGCTCTGCACTCAGAAATCGCTCCTGGCAGGCTCGGGAGACCATATGGGATGCCGGGATTCGAACCGTCCTTCTGTATGCAAGGCAAATGCCCTACATCCATGCTATCTCTCTGGCCCTTTTTTTGTTTTGTTTTGTTTTTGGGTAACACCCGGTGACGCTCAAGGGTTACTCCTTGCTATGTGCTCAGAAATCACTCCTGGCTTGAGGACCATATGGGATGCTGGGGGATCAAACCGTGGACCAGCCTAGGTTAGCCCCGTGCAAGGCAGATGCCCAACTGTTGCACCAGCACTCCAGCCCTTTCCTAGTTACTTTTTATTCCTGCAGGCATTCCGGGGTTGTTTTTTGGTTTTTAGTTTTTTGCTATGGGGGATTCTATTTTCTTCAGGAAATGTGTATTAGGACCCGTGTACCCCAAAATGCCTTTCTCTGGGGAAAGTGAACATCCCCTCCTGGTATTGAGAGGAGAGTGAGCAGAGCCATCTCTGGCCGGGCAGGCAGGCTGGCCAGATCCCCACAATAGGGCCGCAAGCCACAGACAGCTGCCCGAGCTGAAGGTCAGCCTGACTGGCAGGGCTCAGAAGTTGGTGCTTTCCTCTCAGTGCTTTCCAGAACAATCCAAAAAGCAGAAGGTGATGGGAGGAAGCGAGAATCTCCACTGACTCTGAGCACATCAGACCTTCCTCACCTACTGCTCAGCTTCATCCACTCACTCCTGGAAGATTTTTAGACCCAAGCCTGGAGTAGGTCCAGCTTCTAAGAGGCTGTTCCCCAATGTGGTTCTCAGCATCCCAGACGATCCCCTGAGCAAGGAGTGATCCCTGAGCACCGAGACAGAAGAAAAAGCCCTGAGCATTGGCGGACATAACCCATCACCTCAAAAAAATAAAAAAAAATGGAGCCAGAGCCATGGCACAAGCGGTAGGGCTTTTGCCTTGAACACAGCTAACCTAGAATGAACCACAGTTCGATCTCTTGGCACCCATATGGTCCCCCAAGTCAGGATTTCTGAGCGCATAGCCAGAAGTAATGCCCAAAAAAGCAAAAACATATATATATATATATATATATATATATATATATATATACATATATATATTTCTAGGAGCCCAAAGTAATCACATAGCAGGTAGGGTGCTTACCTTGCAAGTAGCTGACAAGTTTAATACCTTAGAACCCCATATGGCTCTCTGAGCCTGCCAGGAGTGATCCCTGAGTACAGAACTCAGGAGTAAGTCCTGAGCAACACCAGGTATGGTGATGCCCCAAAATATTTCTAGGCCCAAACCATCCGACACAGTTCTCGTGATGGCTCTGGTGATGGGTCTCGGTCCATTGAGGAAAAGTGTGTGGCCAATTTCCATTCAAGCCATTCAAACTCTTCCAGAGAGCGTCAAAGGCTGCAAAATTAAACCAGTAACTCCAGAGTTTGAGGTGATGCCCTCAAACACAATCGCTGAGTAAGGGGGAGCTGGGCTATGGATGGACAGACCCTAGACATGCAGGCCCAACTTGTGATCCCCACTCTGCCAACCACCCGGGTGACCGCACCACCTCCCATGCCCAGGGGCTGGTCCTCAAAACAGAACGTTTTTGGGGTCGGAGAGATAGCACAGTGGTAGGGAGTTTGCCTTGCACGTAGCTGATCCAGGATAGACAGTGGTTCGAATCCCAGCCTTCCATATAGTCCCCGGAGCCTGCCAGGAGCAGTTTCTGAGTGCATAGAGCCAGGAGGAGCCCCTGAGTGGTGCCAGGTGTGGCCCAAAAATACCAAAAAAATAAATGGTGCTTTTAAGGAGGGGAGTGGATAAGGGAGGCTCTTCAGGGTGTTTTGGGCCTTTAGAGGAAGAGAACCTGGTGCACTTGTGGCTGCCTGAGACAGATTTTGGTTTCTGCAGTTTTCAGAGAGGAGCCAGCCATGCCCTGGTTGCTAGTGGAGACCAAGACACCCCAGATGGCCTTGTGGAAGTTGCTTTTCTGATGCCGGCTTTTTTTATGTGTGTGTTTCTTGGAAAATTCCAAAGTGTGCCCTCATCTGTCCCGCTCTTCCGACGCCTTCTCCTCTTTCCCTCTCCATGCCTGTGACTTGGAGTTGCCTAAGGACACAACAGCTGGGCCAGGTCATTCCAGAGCCTCTTTCCAAATTCTCTTACTGCCTATTAGGGCGGAGTGCAGCTGGGAGCCGGAGGGTGAGCCCCAGCTGCCCCATTTCCCAGCGATGTCAGCTTGCCGGGGTTACTCTGGGTCTCGATGCCTCTGTTTCCTGCTCGGCAAACTGTTTTCCTCTTGGGATTGCTGTGGGAAAATGCACCAAACCCTGCACACTGAGCCTGGCACTTAGCAAATAGACTGCAAGACCCCGGCTATGTTTATTATTGCTGATACTGGAAGCCTAAGCAGTAGGGATCTGGAGAATATGGGGATCCAGCATGACTGAAGCAATCTGTGTTAGATAAACCCCAAACAAGTCTGTCCCTCCATCTTATTGTGTTTGCTGCAGCTGTTAAGTAATTTAGGGGGAGAAGAAGCTTCTCCTGGAAAAATTGATTGTCTAGCTCGGCGCGCATCAAAATGTCTCCGCTGGGTGGCAGCTGTGAGTTTTATATGCTTAAAGATGTGAAATGCAGGGCCCGGAGAGATAGCACAGCTGCATTTGTCTTGCAAGCTGCTGATCCAGGACCAAAGGGGGTTGGTTCAAATCCCAGTGTCCCATATGGTCCCAGTGCCTGCCAGGAGCTATTTCTGAGCAGACAGCCAGGAGTAACCCCTGAGCACTGCCGGGTGTGGCCCAAAAAACAAAAAACAAAAAAAAGATGTGAAATGCATCAAATCCAGAAATTCTGCATTATAAACTGATGATAAATCCATTGTAAATATTTTCGGGGGGGGGGGGGCTAGGAGAGAGGGCCTAGCCAATGGTGCTCAGGGGCCATGCAGTTCTGGGGATCAAACTCAAGGTCTCACAAATGCAAGGTGTGTGCTCTGCCACTTGGACTACATCCCTAGTCAATAAATTCATTTTGGGGGGGGAGGCACACTGATTTCTGGCAGCTCAGAGGTCCAGGCCTGAGTCAAAGAGAAAGTACAGCAGGTGCATGGCTGACCCACGTTCGATTCCCAGCACCACTTAGGGTCCCCCAAACTTCACCAAAAGTGATCCCTGAGCACAGAACCAGAAGAAAACCATGAGCACCACTAGGTTCAGCACCAAAACAAAAAGGGGTCCAGAATGTGCTCGACTACCCATGATGATCTCAGTTCTACCCCCATGGTCACAAAGTGGCTGCTGTGGCTCTAGATGTTGAGTCTTCATAGGACATGTCCAAAGGCAGGGAGGAAGGAACGTCCCCTCACCTGCTCTGACAGAAGTACAGGCTTGTGCCAGTGCTCCTCAGAAGAAGGACCTTCAATCACACTCACTGAGATGGAGATTACAACGATTTGTGCCTCCCCAACCATGGAAGACCCTGCCACGTGGGCCACTGAGGGGTGAGGGGCCAGGAAGGTGGGGCCAGAGTCTCCGCTCTCTCAGCCTGTGTCTCCCCTGCCCACAGGTCGGAGAGTGCCCAGTGCTCATCCTCACCAACATCCTGCCCTGGATCAGAGACCAAGAGTGGTGTCACTACAGATGGGGGGCCCAGGAGCCCTGAACCCCCTCTTGAAAGAACCTGGCCGTCAGACAGCAGCTCCGAGAGCAGCAACCTGGACACAGGTGTGTCTCTGTCACTGGTTTTTTTTTGTTTTGTTTTGTTTTGTTTTGTTTTTGGGCCACACCCGGCATTGCTCAGGGGTTACTCCTGGCAGGCACGGGGGACCATATGGGACACCGGGATTTGAACCAACCACTTTCGGTCCTGGATCAGCTGCTTGCCAGGCAAACGCCGCTGTGCTATCTCTCCGGGCCCTCTGTCACTGATTTATCATCAGGCCTCCTTCCTTTGGCTGGTCTCTGGCAGAATTCCGCACCTCTGGCTGCTGAAATAGGGGAGAAGGTTCCCAGGGGTCTGGGAGGAATGGACTGGATAAGCACCCCATCATCAGGATGTGAAGGCTGGGGGTTACTCCTAAGAAGGCCAGAGTTGAAACAATATATGGCTGAAACTCAATCACAAACAATTTTTCATCTCATAGTGATTCAACTTAAAAGTTTTTATTTTGAGGGAGGGCACACCCAGTGATACTCAGGGGTTACTATTGGCTATAAGCTTAGAAATCACCCCTGGCTTTTGGGGACCATATGGGATGCCAGAGATCGAACTGAGGTCTGTCCTGGATCAGCCGCATGCAAGGCAAATGCCCTTCTGCTGTACTCTCGATCCGGTCCAATTTAAAAGTTTTTAAAAGGGGACCAGTGACAGCACAGCCAGTGGGCACTTGCTTTGCACCTGGCTGGCCCAGGTGCCACCCCCAGCATTCCATATGATCCTCCGAGGACTAACAGGAGTAATTCTTTTTTTTTTTTTGTTTTGTTTTGTTTTGTTTTTGGGCCACACCCGGCGGTGCTCAGGGGTTACTCCTGGCTGTCTGCTCAGAAATAGCTCCTGGCAGGTACGGGGGACCATATGGGACACCGGGATTCAAACCAACCACTTTTTGGTCCTGGATTGGCTGCTTGCAAGGCAAACGCCGCTGTGCTATCTCTCCGGGCCCAGGAGTAATTCTTGAGTACAGAGCCAGGAATAACCCCTGAGCATTGTCCAGTGTAGCCCAAAACAAAATTTAATTTTTAAAATTAAACTGAGTGGCCAGTGCTTGGGGTGACCCACGAGCCAGGGGCTCTGGGACTGCAATGCGGCTCTGCTGCCCTGGATGGAAGATGAGTGTCTGGGTCCAATATCAGTGCGCGTGGGTGTCATGTTCCAAAGCCCATTTCAGCCTGGTGACACCTAGAGCCTCAAAACCTCAGTCTGGGGACCGGAGTGATAGTACAGTGGTAAGACACTTGCCTTGCATGTGGCTGGCCCAGGACAGTTGGTGGTTTGAATCCCAACACCCTATATGGTCTCCCGACCCTGCCAGGAGTGATTTCTGAGCACAGAGCCAGGAGTAACCCCTAAATGCCGCCAGGTGTAGCCCAAAAACAAACAAACAAACAAAAGAACTACAAGGTCTGCCTGGACCACCCCAGTTCTTTTGGAGTTTTTGGTGTTTGATTTTGGACCAAACCTGGTGGTGCTCAGGGGTTTCTCCTGGCTCTGCACTCAGAATTACACCTGGCAGGCTCAGAAGACCTCATAGGATACCAGGGTGCCAACCCAGGTTGACCACATGCAAGGAAAATGCCCTTCCTGCTGTGCTATCACTCCAGCCCTCCATCCCAGTTCTTAGCTAGGATTCTCATTGGGCAGCTTGGTTAGGACATTGTGTGTCTGGCCTTGAGCTGAGAAGGGTTAAGAGGAAGTGATGGCCCTGTCACTTTTGAGAGTCTGAAGGTCTCAGACTCTCCTTCTGAGAAGGCACCCCCACTCTTGCTGGCCACATGCTCTCATGCCCACAGCTCTTCCCTGGTGGCTAGGCCTAATTCTCAGTCCCCAGGCCAGGGTGTAGCAGAGCAGAGAGGCGAGGACACCCTATGGAGAATGGAGCCTGACACTGGACACTGGACGGCACCCCGACTTTAGCCATGCTGGGAGGTCCAGAGAGTCTCATGGCAACACCCCTTCTTCAACCTCCCCTGCGTGAATGGTGCAGTTGCCAATAAGCAGACATTGATTTGCCATGGGTGCCCATGCCCTGTGGAATGGGGCACCACTGCTTCTGAAACAGTCCAGCCCCACATTCTCCACTTCCCCACTGGATCCATCTTGGGGGGCACAGACAGGCCCAAATGAAAGACAGAAAGAGAATGAGAGAATGAGGTGCATCCCCCTCCTGGGAACCTTGGGCCAAGTCTCCAGATAGAAATGGGGTGCGAGGGGTCGTCCAGCTCCTGGGTGGGTCAGGTGAGAGGGGCCTGGCCTCACTAGAGGGGCAAAGGGAAGTGGACCCTAAGAAAGGGCTCTTTTTTTTGTTTTTTTGGTTTTTTTTTTGGGCCACACCCGGCGGTGCTCAGGGGTTACTCCTAGCTGTCTGCTCAGAAATAGCTCCTGGCAGGCACAGGGGACCATATGAGACACCGGGATTCGAACCAACCACCTTTGGTCCTGGATCGGCTGCTTGCAAGGCAAACGCCACTGTGCTATCTCTCCAGGCCCAAGAAAGGGCTCTTGACTCCTGCCGTGTTCCCCTAGTCTGTGCCTCTTCAGGGGTGGATGAGCAGCTCTTCCGCTCCGTGGAGGGGCAGGCGGCCTCTGATGAGGAGGAAGAAGCCGTGGAGAAGTGGCCAGAGGAGCAGAGACCATCAGCCACCACCAGGAAGCTGTTGGCCGAAATGTCCAACTGTGGGAGCCGGTACGTGAGCCCCATCCAGGCCTGACTGCCATTATCCCCCCATCCACTGCTTGGTCCTCTGTTTCTCAGCTTGCAGAGGCCCAAGGCCAGTTGTGGGCCCTCAGCCACACTCCGAGGAAGTGGATGCATCTGGCAGAGGTTCTGAGATCTCTGACCCAGGCCAAGGGCCAACTTGCAGCAGTTGAAGCATGGGGGAAGCGTGTTCCAGGAGAGACCAGCTGTGCTAAGTCTGTGGCACATGGGGTTGGAGAATGGACACTATCTTAGGCCCACCTAGTATAGGAAGGAGGTGGGGTGACCCAGGCAGGCTCTGAGTGAAGGGGTGTATGTCATGCCCCAGCCACCGGATGAGGAGATTCAATGCAGCCACTGCTCTGGGTTCTCCTTTGCTGCAGATGCCATGACCAGATGGCCCGGAAGCTAGTGACCTGCTTCATGGATGGCGCTGACACCTGTACGCAGGCAGAGCTGGAAGCCCGTGTGGCCGCGCTAGCAGACCAGCTGGGGAGCGAGACCTGTGGCAGGAGAGCCATGCGACCACCCGGGGAGGAGGTCAGCTGAGCCTCAGCTAGAAGACTGGGCCATGCTAGCTAGCTTTCCCCACTGTTGGAAGGCCTTGGGCCAGCCCCCCACCTGGGACCCCATTCAGAGATGACCCAATCCTCAGGGAGGAGACCTGGCTGCTTTTTATAGAAACTCAATAAGATTTTGATTTCTTTGTTTGGTTTTGGTTTTGGGCCATACCTGGTGATGCTCAGGGGTTACTCCTGGCTCTGTGCTCAGAAATTGCTCTTGGCAGGCTCTGGGGACCATAGGGGATGCCAAGATTCGAACCACCATCCGTCCTGAATCGACTGTGTGCAAGGCAAATGCCCTACCTCTGTGCTATCTCTCTGGCCTCTAATGAACATTTTTTTTTTTTTTTTTTTGGTTTTTGGGCCACACCCTGTGAGGCTCAGGAGTTACTCCTGGCTATGCGCTCAGAAGTTGCTCCTGGCTTCTTGGGGGACCATATGGGACGCCGGGGGATCGAACCGCGGTCCGTCCTAGGTTAGCGCAGGCAAGGCAGGCACCTTACCTCCAGCGCCACCGCCCGGCCCCCTAATGAACATTTTTATGCAAATTTAAAGATTCTTTTAGATTACCCTCAATATAAAACAGGGAATTAGTCAGGTCCCTAAATGGGCAGTATTTTTTAGGGGTTAGGGGATGTGGGTCTCCTGGGGCCACCCGGGGTATACCCAGCACTGCCTGGGAGACCTGTGGTGTCAAGGTTTGATCCCAGGCTCCAGCCCTGAACAGGAAATCAGCACATGGTGTTGGGAGGCCTAAGCCATGTGTGAGCCATACAGAGGAAGCCCCAGGGTTCTGCAACCTGAGCACTTCTGGGTGACCCTGGCCCCAAGTAGCACAAAGAGCAGCCTCATGCACTCCCCAACTCCCACCCCCAAAACGCTTGTGCAAAACAAACAGGAGAACACGAAGCCAGAGATGAGCCTCAACACAGCAGGATTAAGGGGCTCCCTGAGGTGGTGTCCATTCACCTGCTCTGGGCCTCATCTTCATGACTTCACAAGATTTTCCCCAGGACAGGAAGTAGCTCCAGACTCCCAGTAGCCTGCTGCAGAAATCCCGGGGTTAGAGGGAGCTCATTGGACTGAGGATGGGCTCAGGTTCCAACCCCATCACTCTCTGCATAGTCCCCCGAGCACAACTGAATGTACTGCTCAAAAAATAAAATAGGGGCTGGAGAGGTAGCATGGAGGTAAGGCATTTGCCTTGCATGCAGAAGGGCGGTGGTTCAAATCCCGGCATCCCATATGGTCCCCCGAGCCAGGAGCCATTTCTGAACGTAAAGCCAGGAGTAACCCCTGAGAGCTGCCGGGTATGACCAAAAAAAAAAAATAAATAAAATAATAATAATAATAATAATAATAATAATAAAATAAAATAAAGGGGCCAGAGAGATAGCACAGTGGTAGAGCATCCGCCTTGCACGCAGCCAATTTAGGACACATGGTGGTTCAATTCCCAGCATCCCAGATGGCCTCCCGAGCCATATGGCAGCACAGAGCCAAGAATAATCTCTGAGCGTCGCTGGGTATGAACCAAATAAAAATAAATAAATAAATAAATAAATAAATAAATAAATAAATAAATAAAAAAGATGGGATCAAAGCAACAGCACAGCAGGTAGGATGTTTGCCTTGCATGCGGCCAACCCGGGTTTGATCCCCAGCATCCCATATGGTCCCCCAAGCCTGCCAGGAGAGATTTCTGAGCATAGAACCAGGAGTAACTCCTGAGAGCCTCCGGGTGTGACCCAATATCCCTCCAAAAAAAAGGAAAGCGACAAGTTTAGAGGTGGAGGGGGTTAGAGTAGCCTCAATCATACACACCAAAATCTCCAGAAGGAGGCAGGAGGCGGGGGTGAGCCATGCATGGGTGAACAGCACACTTGAGGCCCTGGGTTCCATCCCCTGCACCTCTGAGCTCCCGCTGGTGCTTGTAGGCTGAGCTGCTGAGGCAGCAGACAGAGGAGATCGAGCGGCTGCAGCTGGAGCTGCAGATGGTGGAGACGGAACGGGTGCGGTTGTCCCTGCTGGAGGAGAAGCTGGTGGACGTGCTGCGGCTGTTGCAGCGGCTGCGGGACCTGGTAGGTCCCTGGCAGGGGAGGCAGGCCAGGTGTGGGGCCTGGAAGCCTAATTCAGAGGCAGGGGAAAGGGAGGCCCTGGTTTGACACCAGCACTTCAAAAGCAAGGAAAGAAGGTCAGGGAGATGATGCTAAAGGCTGGGGCCCGGAGAGATAGCACAGCGGCGTTCACCTTGCTAGCAGCCGATCCAGGACCAAAGGTGGTTGGTTCGAATCCCCGTGTCCCATATGGTCCCCTGTGCCTACCAGGAGCTATTTCTGAGCAGACAGCCAGGAGTGACCCCTCAGCACTGCCGGGTGTGGCCCCAAAACCAAAATAAATAAATAAATAAATAAATAAATAAATAAATAAATAAATAAATAAATAAAGGCTGGAGCCCCGTATTCCATCCTTGGTACCCCTGAACCAGGAGGAGCCACAAGCATTTGCTGAGTGTGATCAAAAGGTGTTATGAAGGGGCTGGAGAGATAGCATGGAGGTAGTCATTTGCCTTGCATGCAGAAGGACATTGCTTCGAATCCTGGCATCCCATATGGTCCCCAGAGCCTGCCAGGAGCGATTTCTGAGCGTAGAGCCAGGAGGAACCCCTGAGCGCCGCCAGGTGTGACCCAAAAACAAATAATTAATAATAATAATAATAATAAAAGGTGTTATGAAAAGAAAAGAGCATAGAGATTAGGAAAAAAAAGAAAGAAAGCACTAAGTAACAGTGTGTCGCTGTTTATGGCCTAAGAATACCCAAGGGGAAGGAGCAGCAAGGCCTGAGATTTCATGGCGAGGCAGCCTAAACTGGAAACCAGAAATCAACTATACTGAACAGCAGCAGAAACCATTTTTAGGAGTCAGGGCGCAGAGGGGGCTGCTAGAGTATAGTGGGGAGGGAGTTTGCCTTGCATGTGGTTCACCCAGATTTGATTCCCGGTACCCCATATGGTCCCCTAAACCCACCAGGAGTAATAATCCCTGAGCACAGAGCCAGGATAAGTCATTGATGGGTATACACACCACCACCACCACCACCAATAAAAAGAAACTGGAGCTGGACCAGGAGCTGTTGGACAGCCACTCGGAGGGAAGGAGGGGTTGAAGCTAGGGCCAAAGGCATCTGAAGTGGGTTCTGGCTGCTAAGGACACAGTGCCCCAGTCTAAAGCAGACATGGCCTTGGGTGGCAGCAATAAGGGGCGGATTTGGGTCTCAGCTGGCATCAGCCCAGACAGTGCAGCCAAGCAGTGCCAGCTCTCTGGTTTCTCGCTCTCTCCATATGGCTCTTGTTCATGAGTTTAAACCAACACAGAGGGGGCCGGAGAGATAGCACAGCGGTAGGGCATTTTCCTTGCATGCAGCTGATCCAGGACAGATGGTGATTCAAATCCCAGCATCCCATATGGCCCCCCATGCCTGCCAGGAGCGATTTCTGAGCACAGAGCCAGGAGTAACTCCTGAGCACCGCCGGGTGTGACCCAAAAACCAAAATAAATAAATAAATCACCACAGAATAAAGTGCTCATCTTCCATTCCTAAATGCCCATTACTACAAGAACCATCTGTCCACTTGGGTTTTTTTTTTGGGAGGGGCACACCGGTAATGTTCAGGGGTTACTCCTGGCTATGCGCTCAGAAATCGCTCCTGGCTTGGGGGACCATATGGGACACCGGGGGATCAAACCGCGGTCTGTCCTAGGCTAGCGCAGGCAAGGCAGGCACCTTACCTCTAGCGCCACCACACCGGCCCCCCACTTGGGGTTCTTAATGGTCTGGACCACATCTGGCTCCAGCCACTCGTGGGTCTCTGAGATAGCTCCTGGCAGTGTGGTCAGACTAGAGGGAGTGGCTAGGAGGGGTTAAGGTGAGAACCTCTATCTGCCCCCCCAGAACTGCACAGGAGCCCGTAGGCACCCCCAAATCCTGCCTGCTAAGTTGGCCGCAGCTGTTGTCAGCCTCTTTCTCTTTCAGAATATCTCGAGAAGAGCCCTAGGAAAGATTCTGCTGACTGCATTGGATGCCTGTGTGCCCCTCACAGAAGGTAGGGGTGCCCCCTCTTTTTCGGAGCTTGGTTAGTGCCTAGAGGATCTGCTGATTGGGAGAGCCGGCTTCTGCTTAGACTCAGCACTCTCTGTCCCCAAAATGCCATCACTTGTTCCCACCTGGCACTTGCCAGATGTGAAGTTGCTTTGGTGAGAGCCGGGGGCGCAGAAGTGATCGGGGAGGAGGTTGGAGAGATAGCACAGTGGTAGGGTGTTCGCCTTGCACGCGGCCGATCCAGAACAGATGGTGGTGCGAATCCCGGCATCCTGTATGGTCCCCTGTGCCTGCCAAGAGCGATTTCTGAGTGCAGAGCCAGGAGTAACCCCAGAGCACTGCTGGATGTGACCCAAAAGGCAAACCAAACAAAAACCAAACAAAACAAAACAAAGGATCGGAAGGTGAGCCAGACATGGGGATCCCAAACAGAGCCTGAACTTTAGACCTGCTCTCTGTGGCCAGGCACTAGATGGACTTCATATGTGAGCACATTCATCTGAGTCTTCATGGCAGTCTGGGGAGAAAATGCCTGAGTGTCTCCACTCACAAACCAGGAGACCATGGTGCAGAGATGGAGCTGGCATTCCTGGGCTTGGGCACCTCCCTCTGCAGCATTGCATGGCCTCTTGGCACATCCCAGGAAAGCAGAAACATTTGGGCTCTTCACCTCCATTGTGAGGAAGATAACCAGGCCCAGTGCTGACCTCTGGGTCCCTCATAGGCATCCAGGCAGGGCTCAGGCACCATAGGGGCCCAGAGCACAGGGATCCTCCCTGGAGACTTAAGAGGGCTGAGGTGGGCAGAGTTGGGAGGCCAGGGAGGAGGGCAAGACACACAAACAGACTGACCCTACCTCTGTTGTCTTTCCAGAGGGGACAGCTGGGCCTGTGGCTACCCTGGATGCCCTACACCAAGCCCTGGCTGACTGTGAACTTTTCCAGGGAGAGCCGCTGGCACCCGCCTCTGCAGCGCCTGCACTCCCCAATTCCCTCCTGCTATCTTGCTGAGACTCCATGAGTGCCCATGGTCTAGACACCACCCAGCAGGCTCTGCGGTGTCTCAAATTATCAGGCCAGTTCTGTAGTCAGACTTCATCATAATCTAACCTCTACCACCATCCAGCCTTCACCACAGACCAGCTTCTACCACAGACCAGTCTCTCCCACAGACAGCCTCCACCATAGAACCACTTCTTCCATGGACCAGCCCCCCACCAGAGATCAGCTTCCACCACAGACCACTGGGGAATAGAAACATCCCAAACTTTTCATCAGACCAGTTCTAGAAACCACCCTGCTGCCATCAGACGAGCTCTCGGAGCAACCCATCTACCACTGCACATCTTTGAAACTCAGAGGCCTAGTTGGTTCCTTTTGAGCTGCAGGAGCCTGTGCCCAGAAGTACCCACTATAGAGCCTGACTGGCACCCTTTCCTTGGGTTGTTCCCAGATCCGGTGCCCTCCAGAGGTCACTCAAGCCCTGGGATTGCTAGGTCAGCCCATGCCTGCTGCTGCCCTCTGAGCACTAGTGCCCTCTTCCCTGCCCTACCCGGTATCCCTTGCCAGGTATCCGGCTTCTCCATTCTTCCAGAACTTTCCTTACTTCCTACAAGATGCTTTCTTAGAAGCATCTCAGACTCTCAGGCTACACCTTTACTAGGCAGACTTCTCAGGCCCCAGAAGCCTAAGGGAATGCCAAAAGGAGGGATCACAGCAGGTTTCCTGATGGAGGCTGGCCTTGAACTAGTTCCAGAAGAGAGGGAGGACTTACATGGTCAGCAAAAGCCCTGTTGCTTTCCCTAAATATAGTGAGTACCAGGTTCAGGAGCTCACAGTAAGGCACGAGAAAGACCTGGTCTCATTTCACAGGAGGAAGATGGAGAGATACAGCATGCTGAGAGCTGATTTCCATGGGAGGCCCTGCAAGGTCCTCCAAGCACCATTAGGAGTGATCCCAGAGCACCCTAGCAATGTTGGTGGGTCCCCAAAATAACCATCTTCAAGATTTCATAGATACATTATCCAATAATACTGGATATCCAATAGTACATTATCCAATAGAACTTAAAAATAAGTTCTGTCAAGGAAGACTTGTGGGGGGCTCAATGGCAAATAGGAGACTGGGCCTCAGTCCTGCAGCTCTTAACAACACAGGAAGGGTTTAAGGTGCCCATGACTAGGGTGGGGCAGAGGGCCCAGGTCATGGAGGGGGCAGGAGCCCCTCCATGTGTCAAAATGCATCTAGATGGAATTGCCCTTCAAAATGGTTCATTTTGCTGTAAATTAAAAGAAGAGAGTCTAGGGGCCAGAGAGATAGCACAGTGGTAGGGTGCTTGTCTTACACGCAGCTGACCCAGGACGAACCTGAGTTTGATTCCTGGCCTTCCATTATGATCCCCTGAGCCTGTCAGGTGCAATTTCTGAGGACAGAGTCAGGAGTAACCCCTGAGTGCCGCCGGTTGTAACCCAAAAAAAGGGGGAGAGAAAAGAGAGCCTAGGCCCAAAGCCCTAGCTCTGGCTATCCAGGCCCACAGATGCCAGCAGAAGGTGCTTCCGACAACTCGTCTCCTCAGGGAAATCTCACACTGCTGATCACTGACTGACTGTTCTTCAGCCACCTGGCTACCCCTCACCTCACTGGCCACAGGATGACAACAATGGAGAATGGTGGACAAGGCTACTGAGTTGCCTGGAGAGACCGGGAGACCTAGTCAGCATCATAGAGCAAATTAAATTGGCACTCGAACTGGAACCCAAAATCCATAGCTCATGTAATTTCATCTCTGCCAACTGCTGCAGGCCAGAAATTAGGGATTGGGCTTGGGTGAGTTCTGATTAGATTAAATCACCTTGTGACAGACAGACAGAAACACACACACACACACACACACACACACACACACACACACACACACCAGGATGTGGCTGGGGGAGAGGTATGTACCTCCAATAAACATGTGGACTCCGGCCCATCCCTGGACCACACAGTATGACTCAACCTCAGGCACGAATGAGCTGGGGCCTAGGAGAGCTCAGAAGGCTGAATATGTGCTTTGTATGCATATGTCCTGGGGTTAATCCTTGGCTCCATAGGGTCCTCCTAAGCACTGCCAAGAATAGTCCCTGAGCACCAAAGTAGACCCCAAATACCACTGGATGTGGTCCCCCCCCCCAAAAAAAAAAAAACACAAAAGAATGCACTATCAAGCCACACGAAGGCATGAAGAAAGTTGGCCCCGTAAACCTAAGTCAGAGAAGGCCCTGGACTGTCTGAGTGCATCATGCTGACTGTCTGGTAAGGGCAGAGCTGTGGGAACCCTCGAAACTTCAGGCTCATGATGGCCAGGTTGATGGCAGGGGCTGAGAGAGGAGGAGACTGCAGAACCCAAAGGGACTCCAAATGCTCTTACCGTGCCATTTGACGGTCTACAAAGCCATAACATGGATAGCACTGGAAGATGAACTGTGACCATAGCTGTCAACTCTGGGTGGTAACGCAGTGTTGGGTCACTGAAGATCCTGAATATACCACGCAATATACCCATAAAAATATGCCAGGAGAATGGGAAGTCTCTGGGAACTCTGGAATTTCTGTTCAGTTCTCCCTCCACCCAAACCTGCTGGATTCTCAAAGGAACCAGACAGTGGTCAGGGGCAGGGCTCACACCATGCTTGATGAGAGTGAGTCAAGCCCCAGCACCACAAGGGGTGGCCTCTCAGTCATGTCTACAGAATGGGCATTTCACTGTGAGGGCCCCTCCTGAGCCCTAAGGCTTGCTAACCTACAGGCAGGATGCCCTTCTGTCCCCCCTGAATGTGGTGAGAGTGAAAACTCAACTTTCAGACTTTGAACATGGGTGTGGCCTGACAGAGTGGCAGGTCCCAAGGTTGGCCCAGGGCTTCCAGCTCAGCAGAAAGTGGGTTCAGGAGGACACTGGGGACTCCCTGGAAAATGGCCCAGATCAGATGACAGGTCAGCATCCACATGTGGGGTCTCCATCTGGCCTGGCGTCTCCTCTGTCTCCCACCCTTGCCAGACTTCAGGCCCATCTCCATACCTAGTGGGAGTCATGAGTTACTCATAAGAAAGAGGAATGGTGAGGATAATGCCACAGAAAGATGGGGTTCATGCTGCATGAGTGGCCACATATGAGGTAAGATCTCCAAGGGGTGAAAATGGGGACCTGGGGACCAGATCTCAGGGAAACCTGGTGCTCCTTCAGTCACAAGTAAGTCAGTGTTCAATTCCTGAGAACCTGTCATCAAATAAAGAAACTATGGGGGGAACCCATAAAACAGAATCTCCCCCATATCTGGACCTGAGTCTCAGCCACACCCCAAGCCAGAGGCCTCTGCCAACTTAGCTAAAGTTCTGCCAGAGGCCTCAGAGTTAATTCCCATCACCTGGAATTCTCTCTCATTTCACATTGTTCCCCCAGATGTAAAGTCAAATTGCTCTCAGTGTGACCGCCCCACTTAGGGAGGCCTTTCCATGGCCAAGAATGGGGTGAAATGAGGAATTATTTCTGATGTGAGACCACTCTGAGGGTCAGCAGCTCCCTGTGCCCCAGGTCATGCCAAGGCTGCTGGACAGATTAAAGTCTCCAGCCTGGATGAAGCCTTCCTAGGGGATGGGCCCCAGCTGTGGTGCCTTAAACTTAGGACAGCCCAGGTCCAAATTCCCCTACTGAAAGTGCATAAGAGGGTAAATGGGCACATCTTCCTTCACTGCTCGTTTTGGGGGGTTATGATGTCTTACACAGCAAGGGAACAAAAACACTACCCAATAAAAATAAATTATGCTTCATCAAAACATAGGGTATGTGTATGGACTTCAGGTATCCAGTGACTGGCAGAGGCCTGGCATTAGTGCCCAGAAAGCTGGGGGAGACACATGGCTGAAAGAACTCTTAAGGGCTTGAGATGCTGGGAAGGAAGAAAGCCACTTTCTGAGAGTGATGGTCACCACAATCCAGCAGACTGAGACCTCACTTGTGCAAGTCCAAGGACAGATGGGGGCAGAAGGGCATGTATTTTTTTTTGTTTTTTTTTTGTTTGTTTGTTTGTTTTGTGGCCACACCCGGCGTTGCTCAGGGTTTACTCCTGGCTGTGTGCTCAGAAATAGCTCCTGGCAGGCACGGGGGACCATATGGGACACTGGGATTCGAACCAACCACCTTTGGTCCTGGATCGGCTGCTTGCAAGGCAAACGCCGCTGTGCTATCTCTCTGGGCCCATAAGGGCATGTTTGAGGGGCTCCCAGTCCAGGTACAAGCATCATTTCTAAAACAAAAATTTTAATAATGTTTGTTTGTTTTTGGTTTTCGGACCACAGAAAACCAGAAATCGCTCCTGGCAGACTAAGGGGACCAAATGGGATGCCGGGATTTGAACCACTGTCCTTCTGCATGTATGCCATCTACCTCCATGCCATCTCTCCAGCTCCTTTGTTAGTTTGTTGGGTCACACCCAGTGATACTCAGGGATTACGCCTGGCTATACACTCAGAAATCACCCCTGAATTTGGGGGAACATATGGGATGTCGGGGATCGAACCGCAGTCCATCCTAGGCGAGTGCAGGCAAGGCAAACACCTTACCATTTGTGCCACTGCTCCGGCCCCTGAATAATTTATTTATTTATTTATTTTTGGTTTTTGGGCCACACTTGGCTGTGCTCAGGGGTTACTCCTGGCTTATCTGCTCAGAAATAGCTCCTGGCAGGCACGGGGGACCATATGGGACGCCAGGATTCAAACCAACCACCTTAGGTCCTGGGTCGGCTGCTTGTAAGGCAAACGCCTCTGTGCTATCTCTCCGGCCCCGAGTAATTTTTTTTTAAAGATGAGAAATTTCAGGGCCTGGGTAGGACATTAGTCTTGCATGCTGCTGACCTGGGTTCAATCCCTGGCATCCCATATGGTTCCTTAAATACTGACAGGGTTGATTTCTGTGCCCAAAGCCAGGAATAAGCTCTGAGCACTGTTGGGAATGGCCCAAAACCAAAACAAACAAACAAACAAACAAACAAAAAATAGATGATAGTCTAGAGAGTAAGGGCAGAACATGACACACTAAGCCCAGAGAAAGCCCCGTGTGTTTGATCTCACTCTGACCCCAAGTGGGGCAAAGGCAGGACAGGCAGGGGAATGAATGGGTGACCATTCCAGTGTGGCTGAGCCTTTGTGTCTCCCACTCTTCTTTTTTTTTTTTTTTTTTGGGTTTTTGGGCCACACCCTGTGACGCTCAGGGGTTACTCCTGGCTATGCGCTCAGAAGTTGCTCCTGGCTTCTTGGGGGACCATATGGGACGCCGGGGGATCGAACCGCGGTCCGTCCTAGGCTAGCGCAGGCAGGCACCTTACCTCCAGCGCCACCACCTGGCCCCACTCTCCCACTCTTCTTGACCCTTGTCTACAAGGGCTTCTAGAAGATTGTTCAAATGAACCAGAAGTTGATAAAAAAAAAAAAAGCCTGAAATTTTCTAACCAGTGTCCTCTCTTACTTTCTGACGATAAAATCCTTAGGGGCAGTAGAGAGACAGCACAGCGGTAGGGCATTTGCCTTGCAGGATGGACGGTGGTTGGAATCCCGGCATCCCATATGGTCCCCTGAGCCTTCCAGGAGCAATTTCTGAATGCAGAGCCACAAGTAATCCCTGAGCGCTGCTGGGTGTGACAAATAAACAAACAAACAAACAAACAAATAATAAAATCTTTAAACTCCTTTCGCCTCAGCCCTACTGTAATAGATCATGAAGATGCACAAATGTGCCACTAGGTGGCGACCAAAGGCAGAGGAACCTGGTGAGGGCATCCAAGATGCCTACGGAGCCCCAGGGTTCGTACCCCAGACCAGAGCGTCTGTGTCCCCTACCAGCTATCCTATTATCAAACTGATTTTGAGGGGCCACACCCACTAGTGCTCAGAGATCACTCCTGGCTCTGTGCTCAAATTATTCCTGTCAGGCTAGGGGACCATATGGGATGCCGGGTTCAAACCCAGGTTGGCCACATGCAAGGCCACTGTGCTATTGCTGCGGTCCTTCAAGCAATAATTTTTTTTTTAAATCAAAACAATTCGAGGCCGGAGAGACAGCACATCGGTAGGGCGTTTGCCTTGCACGTGCACCCAGGACAGATCTGGGTTCAATTCCCTGCATCCCATATGGTCTCTCGAGAATGCCAGGAGGGATTTCTGAGAGTGCAGAGCCAGGAGTAACCCCTGAGCATCACCGAGTGTGGCCCAAAAACCAAAATAAAAGAGAAAGAAAAAAAAAAGAAATGGGGGCCCGGAGAGATAGCACAGCGGTGTTTGCCTTGCAAGTAGCCGATCCAGAACCAAAGGTGGTTGGTTCGAATCCCGGTGTCCCATATGGTCCCCCGTGCCTGCCAGGAGCTATTTCTGAGCAGACAGCCAGGAGGAACCCCTGAGCACTGCCGCGTGTGGCCCAAAAAAAAAAAAAAAAAAAAAATGGGAAGAAGGGTGTATAGAGATATGGTACAGGGATTAAGATATGGTACACGCAGATGCATGCCCTACTGATCACCACTAAGATTGCCTCCAAGCACTGCCAAGTATGGGCCAAACTCCCTCCACATCCAAAAAGGGGAGAAAATTAAGAAGCGAGCAGGGCCTGGGGGAGGAAATTTTAGAGGCGCACTGATGTCGAGGAGATTAGAAGTCACCAAGGCAGTGGCAGGACAGGGGAGAAGGGGGTGAGTTCTGGAGCAGATGTCTGTGGCTCAGACAGTGAGCAAAGAAACCACCACTGAGCAGCCGATAGCAGAAAATGATGCCACAGAGAAAGCAGATAACTTCTTACACCAAATTGTCATGAGCAGGTTGGGTAAATGGAATTCAGAGCTGCAGCAACGAGGACCAGCCCTTTAGGGGTTCACTGCACCACTTACTGTTTTCTCACTTTTTTTTTTGTTTGTCTTGGGGGTCATTCCCAGTGCTGCTCAGGGGATCCTGCAGAGCTCCAACCCCAGACTTTTTTTTTAATCTGAAGTAGGGGTGCTGCTCCCAGGCTATGGGGAGCCCCTCAACCCCCTTTTTTTTCCTCCAGTTTTTGGGCTACACCCAGCAGTGCTCAGGGGTTACTCTAGGCAGACCCCAGGGATCATATGGGATGCAAGGGATCAAACACAGGTAGGCCGTGTGCAAGGCAAACACCCTACCAGCTGTGCTATTGCTCCAAACCCAACCCTGATCTCTCTTGAGTCAGCAAAGGCTCTGCCAGCCCTGCCGTGCTCAGAGTTCGACTTCCTCTCTGCAGCATCTCTTGCTTTCCTTTACACCACCAGCCACAAAAAACCCCACACACACTAAACCAAGTGTCCCCTGGGAAATCTTCCTTCCTAGGGTCAACTGCTGCCGTGAAATAGCACATGCTGGGGGCGGGGAAATAATATTGGGTAGCATGCTTGCCTTATGGTTCCCGTATGGTCCCCCAAGAGTTTTTTGTTTTGGTTTTGGATTTGGTTTTGGGGCCACACCTGGTAGCACTCAGGGGTTACTCCTGGCTCTGCCAGGATTCCAACCACCATCCATCCTGGATCAGCTGTGCTCTCTCTCTGGCCCCAACCACTAGGAGTTTTTTGAGTGTAGCGCCAGGAGTAACAACCCTTGGGTATCAATGCGTATAGCCCCAAAACAAACAAACAAAAAAAGCAAAACAAAACAAAAAAATGTTGGGTCAAAATGTAAAAAAAAAAAAAGGCAAAACGAAACAAAACAAAAACTCAACATACACTGGCAGTGATGTCATCAGAGCAACTGATTCTGGGGGTGAGGGTAGGATCTTGGAGTTCCATCCTGTGACTTCTGAACAGCACTGTTGGCCTATTAGCAGGTGGTCATAACACACCAGCCACTATAATGGAGACAAAGGCAAGGATGAAACTAAATCTCTCTCTCAGGACAGGTGAAGGGGGATACTGAAGAGGGATTCCAGAATCACTGAGGACCAGGTCTCTTCTGTTTCCAGATCTGCCAAACTCAATCCAGGCCTATGCCCCAGGGATCATCCACGCCTCCCCATTCCTTGTCCCCACAGCCAAGAGAAAACAGAACCAAGAAGCTGCAGGCTTCTGATCTTCCTATTTTCTCATGGGGTACAATCTCATCACATGACTGTGTTGAAAGGCAAAGGATGCTGGGAGATGTAGTCTTTTGACTAGAAGGCCAGGAGCTCAGCTCAATTTATATGTAAACCAGGGTAGAGTAAACACAAGGAGGGAACCATAAATATCCCAGTGTCAACTTGTGAGGCCATGATGGTGAGCAGGATGAAAGGACAGTGACAGGGACACAGACCTTATAAACCAAGAGAGTCTCGAACTGGCGTGTCTTCCGATGTCAGATGCTTGCGTGAAGCTTTCCAGAAAAAGCTGTTGCAGTGATAGGTTGAAGGAGGGAGCCCAACAGGACAAAGAGGCCAGGATGCCCAAGGCTTATTTCCATGGGGGCTGGCATCACGGGAGAACAGAGTTCAGGGAAGACAGGGAATCTGTCTAAATCTACATGGGGGTCATCCAGAAGGCCCAGGAGGCAGACGTGGCCAGAAGGGGGAGCAGCAGGCCTGGCTGACTACAGGCTCTCCCAAAAGCTGGAGTTTTTTGTTTGGTTGGTTTTTGTTGTTTGTTTTTTTTTTGGGGGGGGGCCCACACCTGGCGGTGCTCAGAGGTTACTCCTGGTTCTGCACTCAGAAATTGCTCCTTGCCGGTTCTGGGGACTATATGGGATGCTGGGGATCAAACCTGGATCTGTCCTGGGTAGGCCATGTTCAAGGCAAACTCCCTACTACTTTTATGTTTGTTTGTTTTTGTTTTGGGGTCACATCCGGCAGCGCTCAGGGGTTACTCCTGGCTCTACACTCAGAAATCGCTTCCTGGCAGGCTCGGGGGACCATATGGGATGCCGGAATTCAAACTACAGTCCTTCTGCATGTAAGGCAAACATCCTATCTCCATGCTATTTCTCCAGCCCCAAACTCCCTACTTCTGTGCTATCGCCCTGACCCCCTCAAAAGCTGGAATTTAAACAAGGAAAAAATTGCTGGGGAACAGAGAGAAAGACCCAGGAGGAGCCAGAAGGTCTCATTCAACAGGGAAGTGAGAGAAACTGTAGGGATGAAGACTGCCTGAAAGAGGTGGAAGGCAGGGTCAGAAAAGGGAAAAATGGGATTGGAGGGGCCCGGAGAGATAGCACAGCGGCGTTTGCCTTGTAAGCAGCCGATCCAGGACCAAAGGTGGTTGGTTCGAATACCGGTGTCCCATATGGTCCCCCGTGCCTGCCAGGAGCTATTTCTGAGCAGACAGCCAGGAGTAACCCCTGAGCATCGCCGGGTGTGGCCCAAAAAAAAAAAAAATGGGATTGGAGTGTACAGCAGGCAGGGCCTTAGACGAGATAGATCCAGGTTCAATCCCCAAGCACAGAGTCATGAATAAGCCCTGAGCACTACTCAATGTGTTCCAAGAACAAAAACAAACAAAAAAGCGGGGACTGAGTCAGCAAAGAGGGCAGAGTAGGGGCAAAGAAATAATGAGGGAATTTGGCTGATGGGATGTGGAAGTGAGGTGGGAGAAGGGCTCCAGGTACCCCAGATTTCTGGCTGGGAAGTGAGCAGAGAAGATGAAGTCGACCTTCCCAAGGTAGAGAATTACTGAGGGTGTCTTGGATCGGCTGTGTGCAAGGCAAACTCCCTACTGTTGTGCTATCTCTCCGGCCCCAACTGAGGGTGTCCATGTTGGTTTTAGATGCTGGGGTACAAGGGCCCTCCTGGATGCAGAGGGTTGTTCTCAAGGCACTCGGTCCAGGCTAAGAACTGAGGAAGGGGGACAAGCTGAATTTGGAACCAGAAAGAATACACAGAATTGACGTGGAAGCAGGTGTGAAGCATAGAGTGGATGGGTGGGTGGGGCCTTGCTGTGCATATGAATGTGCGTACATGTACATACATGCATAAAAACATGCCCATGTGATAGGGGCAGGGGAAACAATGCCACATGGACAGCCCCCAACCACCGACCCCACAAACGCCTGTCCTGTTAAGATAAGGAGCAGGCCCAGGGCTCACATACAGAGACTCTGACAAGAGGCCACAGCCCCCGAGAATGCAGGGGGCGTGCATGGGTGTAAAAAGTCCTGGGTGGAAAAAGGAAGTTCTGGGAGCTTGTAGACCCCGTATGAGACTGTTTGGTTAGGAGACGATATGGAGAGGAAACGAAAAGTGATATCGTTTTATAGTGAGTTTGAGGGAAATCTTCAACGTCCTCAGGGAAGAGACATTGCTGAGACATTCCAACTCTTTCACAGCAGAAACGATCTCAGGATCCGAGAGATATCTCAGGGGGTCTGAGCACACGCTCTGCCTACAGGAGGCCCAAGTTATAATGTTTGCCTTGCATGTGGCTGACCCAGGTTCAATCTCTGGCATCCCCCTGTGTTACCCAAGGCTGCCAAGAGTTGTTTCCGAGTGTAGAACCAAAAGTAACCCCAGATGTGGCCTTAAAAAAATATAAAGAAAGGGGCCCGGAGATATAGCACAGTGGCGTTTTGCCTTGCAAGCAGCCGATCCAGGACCAAAGGTGGTTGGTTCGAATCCCGGTGTCCCATATGGTCCCCCGTGCCTGCCAGGAGCTATTTCTGAGCAGACAGCCAGGAGGAACCCCTGAGCACCGCCGGGTGTGGCCCAAAAACCAAAATAAATAAATAAATAAATATATATATATATATATATATATAAAGAAAGAAAGAAGGTGCATTTCCCTCTCCTCATATAGAGACTTTTCAGGGAGGGGTTGGAATGATAGCACAGTCATAGGGCATTTGCTTTGCACAAGGCCAACCTGGTTAGATCCTCAGCATCCCATATGATCCTTCGAGTGTGCCAGGAACAATTTCTGAGCACAGAGCCAGGAGTAACTCCCAAATTCTGCCAGGTGTGACCCAAACCCTCCCCCTCAAAAAAAGAAAGAAAGATACTCTTTAGGGAAATGCATTCAAGGTAATTCCTTCCATTATTTTTTTTTGGGGGAGGAGTCACACCCGGCAGTGCTCAGGAGTTACTCCTGGCTCTGTGCTCAAAAATTGCTCCTGGCAGGCTCAAGGGGCCCTATGGGATGCCAGGAATCAACCAGTATCTGTCCTGTGTTGGCTACATGCAAGGCAAACACCCTGCCACTGTGCTATCGCTCTGGCCCCCTCCTCCCATTTCTTTCCAGTTCATTAGATGTTTGTAGGATACTACAAATGGACCAGGGCTTCCTCCTTTCCTCTCCAGTTTTGTACTACCATGAGCAATGCTGCCTTGCATACTTTTGAGTTTTCTGTAAATATCACCCTGACTGAGGAGCAGAAAGTTGCTGCAGGGCCAGAAAGATAATACACTGGGTACGGCACACGGCCAACTTGGCACCGCATATGATCCCCCCCAAACCCCATTAGGAGTGATAACTGAGCAACTTTCAGGTGTGGCTCCAAAAACAAACACCAAGTAATTGTTTATTGTACATTCTCTGCCTAGCCTACACCTCTAGTGTCCAATCTCTGCTCCATCTTACAGATGAGAAAACACAAGGGAACAGTAGCCGGAGTGATAGCACAGCAGTCAGGCATTTGCCTTGCACTTGGCCAACCCAGGATGGACCCCGGTTGGATTTCCAGCATCCCACATGATCCTCCAAGTCTGCCAGGGGCGACTTCTGAGCGCAGAGCCAGGAATAACCCCTGAACACCACCAGGTGTGACCCCCCCAAAAATTAATTAAAATAAAAAGAACAAGAAAACCGCCAAGGAGGAAGAGCTATATTGTGGGATAGGCTGGGGGGACCCACCAGGAGCAGCCTGGAGGCTGTACTCAGGGATAAGCCAGGCTATTTTCATCGTTTCCTTCCTCCTCTGCACTGCACTGGCTACCAGCAACTCCTACCGCAGAGAAGCACCATGACCCTGGCCGGAACAGTTCAGGTCCTAGAGTGTCCTACAGGAGGTTGCAGAGGTAAGAGCCGACACCACCTTTCACACCAGGCCAGTTTATGTCCCCTTTAGCTCTTCTCTTTAGAGAATGGGGTGGAGAGTGGCTTGGCATTAAGTACTGTTTCTTTTTTTTAACTTTATTGATTGATTGATTGATTGTTGGGTCAGACCCAGAGGTGCTCAGGAATTGCTCCTAGCTCTGCACTCAGAACTCACCCCTGACAGGTTGGGGACCATAGGGAATGCTTGAAATCAAACCGGGTCCCTCCTGGGTTGGCTGCATGCAAGGCAAATACCCTACCGCTGTGCTATCTCTCCAGCCCCAAAGTACTGTTTCTTGGCAAATTCATAATTTATTCTCCAACTATTTCCCTTATTAAAGGCAACACACACACACACTCTCTCTCTCACTCACACGATGCCCCAGCACATATACATAATAAAATTTGTGCCTCTCTGGCCTTAACCGGCCCAGCTGAGTCAGCTGTCCTCAGTGTCCTTCCCAACAGGCTTCACCTATGCACATCTCCCACCTCTGTCGCACCCCCATCATCCCCAAAGCAGGGGGCACTGAAGAGTTGGCTTGGTCATAGGCAAACTGATCCACAGAACAGACCAGCCTGGGCCAAGGTGTCAGTGGGGGCAGCCTGGGAGACCTGTCACAGGCTCTTTGCCAAGCACTGGTCCAGGCTCCAAGGCTGGAAGCTGCTTAGTGGTGTTCTGCACCGTGACCCCTAAGGAAAGCCCAAAGGTTCTTTCCTCTACCCCAGAATGTCCTCACCTCCTCCACATCCCCTTATCAGAGTCTGCCAACAAACAGCCACCCTGGCCTGGGGATGGTTATGTCCTGTCCCATGTCAAGTCAGGGGCCAGAGATATAGCACAGCGGTAGGGCGTTTGCCTTGCACGCAGCCAATCCAGGACAGATGGTGGCTCAAATCCCAGCATCCCATATGGTCCCCTGTGCCTGCCAGGAGCGATTTTTAAGTGCAGAGCCAGGAGTAACCTAAGTGCCACCCAGTGCGACCCAAAAACAAAAACAAAAACTAAAAAGTTAAAGTTAAAGTTAAAGGATGGGATGGGGGAATCCAGGCCTGCCCTTGCCTCATCTTGCTGATCTTCTCCCATCCAGCACTGATGATATCTGCGTGGGGGATCCTTTTCCTGCTCTGGGGGACGGCAGCCACCAGTAGCTGCCCTCCTCTATGCACCTGCCATGTCCTGGAAACCCTGGGGTTGTGGGTGGACTGTGTGGGGCGCGGGCTCTCAGCCTTGCCTGCCCTGCCCATCCACACCCGCCAGCTCCTCTTGGCCAACAACAGCCTGCGCTCTGTGCCCCCCGGCGCCTTCGACCACCTGCCGCAGCTGCAGCTGCTGGATGTGGCTGAGAACCCGTGGCACTGCGACTGCAGTCTCACCTACCTGCGCCTCTGGCTGGAGGACCACACGCCCGAGGCCCTGCAGCATGTCCACTGCGCCAGCCCACCCCGAGCCACACGCCGTCCACTGGGCCAGCTGACCGGCCATGAGCTAGGCAACTGTGGCTGGCAGCTGAACGAGCCATGGATCCAGAACAGGATCTGGTGGGACGTGGGGCTGGTGATTGTCGCCCTGCTAAGCCTGACACTCCTGGCAGGGCTGCTCTGCACAGTGTCACAGTCCCAGGACTAGCTTGAGCCAGGGTCACTCTATCAGCCCCCAGAATTGGTAACCCCAGTCCTCGCAATAAACTTGCTACTCCTCCCCTTTTTTTTTATTTTTGGGCCATACCTCGGTGATATTCAGGGGTTACTCCTGGCTCTACACTCAGGACTCACTCCTGGCGGTGCTCAGGGGACCACATGGGATGCCAGGGATCAAACCCAGGTTGGTGACAATGTAAGACAGACTATTGCTCCAGTCCTCTCTATTGCCTAATTTCTGCCCAAGCCAGGACACTCTGCCCCAGCTGCCAGTCTGGGTTCTGACAAGCACCATCAGGGTTCCCCTGTTCCAAAGTTTCTAGTAAGATGGGTTATCTCTGGGGCCAGAGAGATAGCATGGAGGTAAGGCATTTGCCTTGCATGCAGAAGGTCGGTGGTTCAAATCCCGGCATCCCATATGGTCCCCTGAGCCTGCCAGGAACGATTTCTGAGTGTAGAGTCAGGAGTAACCCCTGAGCACTGCCAGGTGTGACCCAAAAACAAAAAAAACAAAACAAAAAAGATGGGTTATCTCTGCCACCCCCAATTCTACAATCTCTGGCTGCTTAGGCCAGAGCTGGGGCTCCCAGCCCCTCTTCTACTTGCAGCACCTCCTTCAAAACCTCACCCAGACCTTCCCCAAAGTCTACCCAGCAGCCAGCTGATAGGGTAGGGTTCGGTGAAGGTGATGGGGACAACATATTGTTCCCCAGATGCCTCTGACACTCAGCCCTGTCTCTGAGGTCACTTGGGCCTCTAAAGAATCCTTTGTTGCAGCAGGACTATGACTAGGCCCAGGCAAGCAGGTACCTTGGGGATCAAGGGTGGCACCAATCCCAGTCCCAAGCTGATCACTTCTGTCCTCTGTGGAACCCCCCAAAGACCATTCACCCCAGCCAAAGCACCTACATGACTCCTATCCCACCTGCCATAGCCCTTCTCTTCATCTCATCCCCCAGGTATCATTACTATCCTCCCACCCATCCTGTACCCCCCTAGACCCCCCAAAAAACTGGGCCTAATTCCCACTAAAAGTCAAGCACCAGTGATGTCACAGTCACCCACCAGCCAGACAGCACTACCTTATCTAACTCGATGCTTGGGTTGTACCCTCTTCCTAATGCCAGCGTTTACCTGGGGCCACCACCTCTGCCACACTTGGTGGCCAGCTGCCCCCATCTGGGGGAATGGGGGCTTCAGCATGGCTCCTGGCAACTGTCCTATCCTCTGGACATTGAGGAACCTGGAGCACTGTCCTCCAGCCAGTGTCCTCCAGCAGTCAGGGGGCTCCACCCCACCAGTGTCGCAGAAGAGCTCCTAAAACTGACCTAGAACCAGTCAGCTACACTCCGACCTGCCAGGCAGCAGGCTGCTCTTAAAGAACCTGGGGTCTCTATTAAGATTATATGCTTGCCAGGCAGCAGGTTACACCATAGAGACCCCTTTCTGAGGAAAAGAAGGCACTCACCACTCTGAGTCTCGGGCCACAGCGGGACTCCAAAACTGCATGTTTCTCTCTCTCTCTCTCTCTCTCTCTCTCTCTCTCTCTCTCTCTCTCTCTCTCTCTCTCTCTCTCTCTCTCTCTCACACACACACACACACACACACACACACACAGAGCTTCTAATGCCAGTGCAACACCTGGGAGCCACGTGGAACCCATCCCTGAGAACCCACAGCCCGCAATGGTGAGAGCTGCTCTGTCGCTCGACAAATGTTCTCCATCTCAGCAAAGAGCCTGGGTCCCAAGTGTGAGTCCTGACAGCAGAGAGGAAGGTGGGAGACAGAACTCTAGAGTAGCACAGGGAATTGGGGACTAGGGGGCTGGTGTTTTGGAGAATCTTCTAGAAATCGAGTTTGGCTCAACTGACACTTCCCAGACCCTCTGATTGTCAACTTTCTTTTGAGGGAGGGCACACCTGATGGTGCTCGGAGGTTACTCCTGTGAACTCAGGGATCAGTCCTGGTGGGCTCTGGGGATTGATTTGATACCAGGATGGGAACCCAGGTCAGTGGCATGCAAGGGAAGTGCCCTACCCACTGTACTATCTTTCCACCCGATTGTCAGTTTTCTAAAGGGCTCTGCTGTTGCTAATTTGAGATTACTTGCACTTTAGTTTGTTTTTTGGATTTGGAGGTAGTACTCTGAGAAAGTGGGTTTAACTCAGAGAGGATAACTCATCTTGATTCTTTTCTTAGTTTCAAAATGGTATCCCCCCTCTCCCAATTCTGGCAGCCATTGGCTTCTGCAGAGGTGCCCATTGCTGACCGTTTGATGTTGAATTTTCTAGACTCTTTCCTACACACTTACAAATATGTGTATACCCTGTAGAACTATTTTTGTCTTACGGCAGTTTTTTTATGGGAAAGATATCGTAAACACCCATGGGGGGTGAGAGAGAGAGAGAGAGAGAGAGAGAGAGAGAGAGAGAGAGAGAGAGAGAGAGAGAGACTTTTCCTCATGGCTGTACTATTTCTAGATCTGTCTCTCTTTGTTGTCTCTTATCCCACTCCCTCTTTTTAACTCATGCACAAGTTTTTGTTTTATTGTACCTTGCATTTTTTTTGTCCTTTTTTGACAGAGAAATGATTGCTTCAGTCTTCTTTATATATGCTACTGCAACGCATCTGTGTGGCTATCTCTGTTTTCTAAAGGGGGTTCAGGAATTCCTACATTTCCAAAGACTCAACTGGTGCACAGTTCAAAGTCGCATTCATTAAACAAGACATTTATTAGCCTTTTTCATTCTCCTTCTCTCAGATTAAAACCCTATTAGGTGGGCCAGAGAGATAGCACAGCAGCAAGGCATTTGCCTTGCACACAGCCAATCCAGGATGCACAGTGGTTCGAATTCCAGCATCCCATAGGGTTCCCTGTGCCTGTCAGGAGAGATTTCTGAGAGCAGAGCCAGGAGTGACCCCTGAGTACCACCGGGTTTGACCCAAAAACCAAAAAAAAAAAAGAGTAGTTACAACCATTATGGTACTACAGGGTTGATTCTGGCAGTGCTAGGAATCAAACCTGGAGGTTCGTATATGTAAATCATGTACTTCTGTCATTTGAGCCACTGGCACTGCAGGCCTCTGCCCTTTGCTACTCCTTCTCCAAGCAACCAGGTGACCTGTCCCTCTAGTGAGGCTTGGATTAGCTTGCAGCCCACTCTCCTAAAAAACACCTATCCTGGGGCCAGAGCAGTGCTTTGCACACTCTATCCTAAGACTGATCCCCCGGTGTCCCATATGGTCTCCCAAGTCAGTAGCGATTTCTGAGCGCATAGCCAGGAATAACCCCTGAGCATCATAGGGTGTGGACCACCACCCCCAAAAAAAAACCACCTATCCTTGGAAAAAATTCTGGGGGTTGGGGGTGCTATCCATGCACCCAGTGTTTCTAACCTTGAAAGCTAGAATAGCCTCGGGGCCGCTGTGCTGTCACTAATAATATCTTCAAGTTTTCTTCTATTTTAGTAACTGTGAAAAATAGATTCACACTTGTATTTCCCTGGAGGCTCACAAGATAAAAAGTCTTGCGGTCTGGAGTTTTGCGATGATGGTGCCTTCCCCAATGCGGGCTCTGGGAGAAACATTCTTCCATCCGGTTTGTCAGCAAAGCTTCTAAATGCAAGTGCATGTCAGGAATGCTGCATGTTTGCACACAGCTTTTGGGACTTGAATTCATTTAAAAAATCAGGAACTTGAAAAAAAGGGTATGACTGGGGCTGGAGCAACAGCACAGTGGCAGGACATTTGCTTTACAAGCAGCCAACCAGGGATGGACCTGGGTTCAGTTCCGGGCATTCCATATGGTTACCCAAACCTGCCAGAAGTAAGTTCTGCCAGTGACACTCAGGGGTTACTCCTGGCTATGCGCTCAGAAATCGCTTCTGGCTTGGGGAACCATATGGGACGCCGGGGGATCCACAGTCCATTCTAGGCTTAGAGCGTGCAAGGCAGATGCTTTACTGCTTGCACCACCGCTCTGGCCCAATGCCAAGAGCAATTTCTGAGCGCAGAGCCACGAGTTACCCGAGTGCCACCGGGTGTGGGCCACAAACAAAAAACAAAACAAAAAATAACAGGAACTGATGTGCCCCTGGTGTCCTCGTCTGAGCTAGGACTGTGGTGGCTGCAGGCTCCTGCAGGGAGTTCACTGGTGACATTCTCTGTGCTCGCCAGTGTCCTCGCTATATTTCAGACACGCAAGTGTCAGACACTGTTCCAAGTACCTCCCTTATTAAGGTAGAAAGCCAGGCCGCCATTGTTGTCACCTTCCCTCAATTCATTTCCCAAAAATCAGAAGGGGAGCAGCACAACCACATTGGATTGTGGAGGAGGAGTCTCAGAGTGGTACTTCTGGGGCTGAAGCTTGAACCCATGCTCCTTTGTGGGTTAGGCGTGTACTCCAGACTTGGGCGCTATCTCTCGGATCCCAGTGCTGGCATCTGGACCCAAGCACTCTGGTCAGAAGCCCTCCCAGAGCTGGTGATTTGGCAAGTCTGTTATCTCAGCTATGGGAAGTTTCAAGGGAAGGCTCCAGGAACTGGGCATGTTTAGGATTCCCATGACATTTGTCTTGAGAACTAAATAAGCTTCTCTCCAAATGTCTGTCCCTCTCCTTCTTACCTTGCTCCTCTTTCCCCAACTTGGGGGAATTGGTTCTAAAAATATAAATAACCTTTAAAACAAATTGGGTAGAACCAAAGAGTACACTGAACGTGCTTGCCTTGCACACAGCCAACTCAGGTTTAATTTCTGTCACCTCATATGGTCCCCCAATACCACAAGAGTAATTCCTGAATGTAGAGTCAGGAGTAATCCTGGGGCCAGAGCAGTGGTACAGGCAGTAGGGCATTTGCCTTGCTCACGCTAACCTACAACAGACCATGGTTCGATCCCCCAGTGTCCCATATGGTCCCCCAAGCCAGGAGCAACTCCTGAGCGCATAGCCAGGAGTAACCCCTGAGCGTCACCAGTATGGCCCAAAAAGAAAAAAAAGGAGGAGTAACCCTGGGCAATGGTGGGTGTGGCCTCAAAACAAAAAATTAGGAATAGAGTCAGAATAATAGTACACCAAGTATGACACTTTTTTCGTATGTGGCCAACCCAGATATGGTCCCCAACACCCCATATGGTCCACCAAGCCCACCAGGAGTGACCCCTGAGCACAGAGCCAGGAGTAAGCTCTGAACATCACCTGGTATGGAAAAAGTAAAATGAGGGAGGCAGGAGAGATAGGACAGCAGGTAAGGCACTAGCCTTGCACAGTTGGCCTGGGCTAAATCCCCAGCAACCCTGAGAGTCCCCCAAACTTGCCAGGAGTGACCCCTTAGTACAGAGCCAGGAGTGACCCCTGATCACAGCTAGGTACAGTTCCTCACAAAGTTTGGTGGGTTCAAATGATTGAATCAGATGTGGGGGCTATGGTTTGATCCTCGAGTATATCAAGGAGTGACCCCCAAAATAAATGAATGACACAAATTAAGATGCCAAATGGGGGGCCGGGTGGTGGCGCTAGAGGTAAGGTGTCTGCCTTGGCTGCTTTAGCCTTGGACGGACCGCGGTTCGATCCCCCGGTGTCCCATATGGTCCCCCAAGCCAGGAGCGACTTCTGAGCGCATAGCCAGGAGTAACCCCTGAGCGTTACTGGGTGTGGCCCGAAAAACCAAAAAAAAAAAAAAAAAAAGATGCCAAATGGGTTGCAGATTGGAATCTCTTGGGGATTCAGACACACCCCTCTCGGGTATCCCCCAGAGACTGAAGTAGTGTGTACCTCCATCAGATAGGACACCATTAAAAGGCAGCCAGCAGCTTATTTTATGCCCCCATACACAATGATTGGGGAGCTATAAAAGGATCAGAGTGTTAGTCCCAATGACTGACTGTCTCTGCCCATGGGGTGTGCAGACTTGGAATTCTGGAAATAGCCCTTTGTAGAATTTCCCAGTAGAGGACAAAAATCCTCATAAAACTGCCTCTAGCGGAAGTCTCTCACAGATTTCTGGGTGAGGGACAGAGAAAAACAAAATTATGATAACCAGGGCAGCCGTGTTTATGTTTCAGATGGGCCGTGTCCTGTGGCAGCACACATCCACCCCTCCTCCCTGAGCCCCGAGTTCACAGGGTCACTGATCCCATCGCAGGCTTTTCGTAGCTGAGAGCTATGATACCATTTCAGGACACTCCTGGCTCTTCTTGGATGCCTTAAACATTTCCCACAGGGACTGGAGTAGTGCAGCAGGGAGGGTGCTTACTTGCACACAGCTGCCCCAGATTCGATCCCCAGCATCCAGTTTGGTCCCCTGAGCCCCAACAGGAGTGACTCCTGAGAGCAGAAAACAAAGTCAGTTGTGTCCCAAAAAGCCAAGAAAGAAAAAAATAGGGGCTGGAGAGATAGCATGGAGGTAAGGCATCTGCCTTTCATGCAGAAGGTCATTGGTTCAAATAATGGCATCCCATATAGTCCCCTGAGCCTGCCAGGAGCGATTTCTGAGCGTGAAGCCAGGAGTAACCCCTGAGCACTGCCGTGTGTGACCCAAAAACCAAAAAAAAAAAAAATATATATATATATATATGTATATATATGTATGTATGTATATATATATATATATATTCCTACAGCCTGACAGAGTGGAATTCACAGAGGCAGAGTTGAATAGAAGTGACCAGACAGGAGCCAGGCAGTGGCGCTAGAGGTAAGGTGCCTGCCTTGCCTGCGCTAGCCTTGACGGACCGCAGTTCGATCTCCCGGTGTCCCATATGGTCCCCCAAGCCAGGAGCAACTTCTGAGCATATAGCCAGGAGTAACCCTTGAGCGTTACCGGGTGTGGCCCAAAAACAAACAAACAAAAAAAGAAGTGACCAGACAGAGGCTGGTGGGAGACAAGCAGAGGCCAAGTATTTCCTGGGTGCAGGGTGTTAGGTGACTATGAGCCACCACTGCCTGATACTGTAAATGTATTTAATAATGCTGAATTTTGGGGCCTGAGAGATAGCACAGCAGTAGGGCGCTTGCTTTTTTTGCATGCAGTCGACCAGTTTGGTTGATGGTTCGAATCCCAGCATACCATATGGTCCCCCAAGCCAGCCAGGAGCAATTTCTGAGCACAGAGCCAGGAGTATTTCCTGAGCACCATCAGGTGAGACCCCAAAACAAAACTAAACTAAAAAACAAACAAAAAAAAAAAGCCCACTGAATTATGTAGTCACAGGAGATTCAAGAAATTCTACTTCTTTTTTTTGGGGGGGGGGGTTGGGTCCAGGTTGGCTGCAAGCCCTAGTGCTATCTCTCCGACTCCAAGCAATTCATATTTCACAACACACAAAAAAACACTTGAAGGGACGCCCCCATGAGGATGGTTCAGTAGCTGAAGGTGTCTGCTTTGCAAACATGACAGTGAGTTCGATGCACAGTGCCACCCACACAAGCCAAGAATGTTCCCTAAATCTGGCAGCATCATAAGAGAATGTGTGACCTCCAGGAGTATGTGAAATGCATGCAACTTTCAGCATGCACCAGGGGAGTGGATGCCAACACCGCAACCAGATAGATGTGCAATACACCCACTTTACCTCCTATGAGTTCCACACTAGAGGACAAGACATACAGAGCAACTATAGTTACTGAAACTATAGCAGCATAAGGAAAGGAAAGGGAAGAAGGACTCTATTTAAACACCAAACCCAGTCCTCTTTTATGCAGAGCATGTGCTCAATCTGCTTCTTTCTCCCCCACCCCTCTAATTCGGGATGACAAGAAGACACAGAAGGCAGAAATCGGTCATCCAGAGATTGGAACTATGGGATAGCAGGCAGAGTGCTTGTCTTTCACACAGCTAACCCAGGTCTGATCCCAGCACCTCACATGGTCCCTTCAGTTTGCCAGGAGTAAGCAAGAGCACAGCTGGGTGTGGCACTAAACCCTCACCCAAAAAAAATTTTGGGGTCACACCAGGCAATGCTCAGGGGTTACTCCTGGCTCTGCACTCAGAAATTGCTCCTGGCAGGCTCAGAGGAGCACATGGGATGCTGGAGATTAAACCCAGGTCCATCTGGGTCGGTTGCATGCAAGGCAAATGCTCTACTGCTGTGCTATCTCTCTGGCCCTCAGGAAGAGATTTCTGAGCTGAGAACCAGGAGTAACCCCTGAGCATCACCAGCTGTGCCCCTGCCCCCCCCCAAAAAAAAAGAAAAGGAAAACCCAACATTCTGAGTGAGTTATCATAGTAATCTTTTCCTTATCCTTTTCAGAAAATTTGTTTTAAGTTGGGAACATAATTTTAACTGTTTCTTTAACTTTCTATTTTTCTGAGAGGGCATGGGTTTTTTTGTTTTTTGTTTTTGTTTTTGTTTTGGTGCTTAGGCTCTGTGCTCATCAGAAATCGCTCCTGGTGGGCTCGGGGGACCATATGGGATGCCTGGATTTGAACCACCGTCCTTCTGCATGCGAGGCAAATGCCTTACTCCATGTTAACTCTCCGGCCCATATTTAACATAGTTTTCACTTATTAAAGCGATTGAAAACATATTTTCATATTTCATATGTATCATGGCCACTTTTTTTATTTTATTTTTTGGGCTTTGGGTCACACCCAGTGCTGCTCAGTGGTTACTCCTGGCTCTGAGCTCAGAAATTGCTCCTAGCAGGCTTGGGAGACCATATGGGATGTTGGGATTCGAACTACCATCCATCCTGGATTGAGCTTACATGGCAAACGCCCTACTGTTGTGCTATCTCTCCGGCCCCTTGGCCACTTTTTTTTAATTTGGAAGAGGCCACACCTGGAAGTGCTCAGAACTTCTTTGATTTTGCCACACTCATTGATGCTCCGGGTCACACCTGGATCTGCACACAGGAATCACTCTAGGTGGTGGTTGGGGGACCATATGGGATGTTGGGAATCAAACCCAGATCAGTCATGGACAAGGCAAGTGCCTTAACCCACTGTACTATTTCTGACCCTGACCACTTCTTCTGACACTATGGGGACCAGATGATGCCAGGGATCAAACTCAGTGCTCCTTCATGTAAAATGTGAGCTCCAGCCCTTGGCACTGTTTTTCCCCAGCTATCGCTTAGTTATTTTAGAGAGTAGGAATTTTGTGCAAAATTGTGATCATCTGTTATTAGTGGATATTTTAGCCTAATTGACCATTTGAGATGTGACCGGCTAGTCAGCTTTCCTTTCACTTACTAGCAGTTTTTCAAAAATACTGTTCCAATGAAACCCTTCACAAAGACAATTTCTCCCCTTTTCTGGCTCTTTTAGGTTATTTCCAAGTTCTGTCTGTTCCTCAAATAAATGGCAGTATGAACACAATAATCTCTGCAGAGAATTTTTCCCACATCTGGGCAATTTTTTTTTAGGATGGAATCCCAAAAGTTAACTTAGAAAAGCAAAGGTCAGGGCCAGAGAAATAGCATGGAGGTAAGGCATTTGCCTTTCATGCAGGAGGTCATCAGTTCGAATCAAGGCGTCCCATATGATCCCCCGTGCCTGCCAGGAGCAATTTCTGAGCCTGGAGCCAGAAATAACCCCTGAGCACTGCCGGGTGTGACCCAAAATCCAGAAAAAGAAAAGAAAAGAAAAGAAAAGAAAAGAAAAGAAAGAAAGAAAGAAAGAAAGAAAGAAAGAAAGAAAGAAAGAAAGAAAGAAAGAAAGAAAGAAAGAAAGAAAGAAAGAAAGAAAGAAAGAAAGAAAGAAAGAAAGAGAAAGAAAGAAAGAAAGAAAGAAAGAAAGAAAGAAAGAAAGAAAGAAAGAAAGAAAGAAAGAAAGAAAGAAAGAAAGAAAGAAAGAAAGAAAGAAAGAAAGAAAGAAAGAAAGAAAAAGAAAGAAAAAGAAAGGCAAAGGTCAGATCCATTTTCAAAAGCAAGAATGTTCCTGCTTCCCTCTCTGTTCTCCTTTCCAACCTTTAAAAAACTCAAGTTGGCCCTAAAATGCCATTAAGACTAAATAAAGGTGAAAGGAAAACCACTTACAAATAATTTTGGAGGGCAAAAGATTTTCCCAGTGTCTGAATGTGCTTTTAATGAACCATGACCAAGGCTGGACTCTGAGCTAAGGCTCAATCCAAGTTTTCCCCCCAGAAACACAGAAATAGATATTTTCAGTGGGGGTAGAGGTAAAGAGATCTTTATTTTAAGGAAATGGCTTATGCAGATATAAAAGCTCCCAGGTCCTGGGAGCACTGAGCACCAAGCAGGAGGGAGCCTCCATGCCCTGCTGGACAAAAAAAGAAAAGGCTTTGTTCTGTCATCTCCTTAGCAGTATTCATCATCAGGGAAACTTTCCTTTAGTAAATCCCAGTTATTCTATAGACTGATTTTGGGTGTTTCAGTGGTCTTCTGTTTCTGAGCCACATCCCAGTGTTGCTTAGGTCTTCTCCTAGTTCTGTGCTCAGGGGTTGCTCCATGCAGTGTCAGGTCTCCAACATGCAAAGCTTGTTTTTGCATGCACCCACCCAATTGAGCTATCTTTCTTGCCCATCTTTTAATTTTTTTTTTTTTTTTGGTTTTTGGGCCACACCCGGCAGTGCTCAGGGGTTACTCCTGGCTGTCTGCTCAGAAATAGCTCCTGGCAGGCACAGGGGACCATATGGGACACCGGGATTCGAAGCAACCACCTTTGGTCCTGGATCGGCTCCTTGCAAGGAGATAGCTGTGCTATCTCTCCGGGCCCATCTTTTAATTTTTTAAGGTGATAGGTGCTGATCCCAAAGTCTCACATATATGAAGCATCTATTCTACCACTGACTCATTTCCAACATCAGACATCATATATAGGGGCTGATAAGGTAAAGCATTTGCCTTGTATGCAGCCAACCCAGGTTCAATCTCCATATGGTCCCCCAAACACTGGCAGGCAGGATTCCTGAGATCAATTAAAGTTTGTCTTCAAAGGGACCACAGTGGTGGCACAAGCAATAGGGCTTTTGCCTTGCACATGCTGACCTAGGACGGACCGAGGTTCGATCCCCCAACGTCCCATATGGTCCCTCAAGTCAGGAGCGATTTCTGAGCACGTGCATAGCCAGGAGTAACCACTGAGCGTCACCGGGTGTGGCTCAAAAACCAAAAATAAATAAATAAATAAATAAATAAATAAATAAAACAAAAAGAATTCTCTGCAGGGACTGGAGTGATAACACAACAGGTAGGGTACCTGCTTTACATGCTGCTGACCCTGGTTTGTTCCCCAGCCTACCATATGGTCCCTCAAGCCCATTAGGAGTGAATCCTGACCTCAGAGCTAGGAACACTGAACTCTGATGAACACTGGTGGCCCCCCCACAAAAAAAAAAATAAAAAAGAAAAAGAAATAAGAATTGTCTCCAGGGGACAGAGAGGTAACACAGGGGTTATGGCATTGTCCTTGCACATAGCCTACCCACTATACTATCAACTCCAGCCCCGATTTTGTCTACATATCTTAGTGAAGAAAATTCAAGCCGAGCAGAGGGAACTTGGACCCAAAAATGGCAGAGCTGGTGGGGTGAGGGGGACTCAGCCCAGTTACTAATTAATCACTTCTGCAGCCATTCAGGAATGACTAGCTTGTCTTGTTCTCCATTTCCTCCTGGAAATCGCATTTTGGCCAGACACGAGTGTCTACAACTCAGATTTCATTGCCCAGGTGCCCTGCGTTAGCTATGGCTACGTGAGCACATTCTAGCCAAGTAAGCAGATCTGTAAGTTCTGGCCAGCAAGCCAAAGGGGTGCCGTCCCCCTTTCTCCTCCAGCCCAGATAACCCCAGGATCATCTTGCCTGCCTCTCATCTGCCCAGAGCTCTGCTGACAATATCCTGTATTCAGTCCACCATCCTCCTCTAAAATTTTGTTCTGTTATTTTATGTCTTTGACTCCAATTCGAAGGAAAAATAATAATGAAGCAGGCCTACCAAGAAATCATTGAAAGAGAAAACAGCCTGGGAAGGGTACCCCATCTACTGGATTGGGTACCTTGACCGCAGCAGGCTCCTGGTGAAATCACAGCCAGAAGTGTTGGCCTACTTCATGGGATGTTTTGGATTCTGGAAGATCACTTGCCATGGACCCTAATGGTAACCTGCAGAACTGGTGCTCACTTGGGATTCAGAAAGTTTTCATGATTAATGGTGGGGGCTGGAGTGATAGCACAATAGGTAAAAACACTTGCCTTCCACATGGCCAACACAGGTTCGATCCCTGGCATCCTATATAGTCTTCATTGCTTCACTAGGAGAGATTCCTGATCTCAGAACCAGGAGTAACCCCTGAGCACTGCTAAGTGTGGTGGCAAAGCAAAACAAAAAGAGGATGTGGATATGTTGTGTATATATGTAGTTTTGTGTGTGTTTGTGGCAAGAACTGAGGCCAGAGATATCATGGAGGCAGTGTGTTTGCCTTGCATGCAGAAGGATGGTGGTTTGAATCCCGGCATCCTATATGGTTCCCCCAAGCCTGGCAGCAGTGATTTCTGGGCGTAGAGCCAGGAGTAACCCCTGAGCACTGCCAGGTGTGACCCCCCCCCCAAAATGACAAGAGCTGTGAGGCAGCTCTTCAGTGGGATACTAAATGTGGGGTTTATTAAAATATAAGGAGAGGGGCCGGAGAGATAGCATGGAAGTAAGGCGTTTGCCTTTCATGCAGAAGGTCATCGGTTCGAATCCCGGCATCCCATGTGGTTCCCCCAAGTCTGCTGGAGTTATTTCTGAGCATAGATCCAGGAGTAATGCCTGAGCACTGCTGGGTATGACCCCAAAACCATATATATATATATATATATATATATATATATATATATATATATATATATATATATATATATATATATATGGTTTTGGGTATATATATATACATATATATATGGCGAGCAATAAGTTATTGCAGGTATATGATGCTTTTCACTCAACAGTTGAGAGATTATAACTGTCACACCTGAGGACAGTCTTTTTATTTATTTTTTTGCTTTTTGGGCCAAACCGGTGACACTCAGGGTTACTCCTGGCTATGGGCTCAGAAATCGCTCTGGCTTGGGGGATCATATGGGACACTGAGGAATAGAACCACAGTCCATCCTAGGTTAGCCACATGCAAGGCAAGCAAACATCTTACTGCTTGTGCCACTGCTTTGGTCCCTTGAGGACAGTCTCAATAGATGAAAGGATTGTCTCTGAACAGCATAATTTAGTTCCCCAGTTCATCTCAAATTCAATCATATCCAGGTCAAAATCCTGATGGGGGCCAGAGAGATAATACAGATAATGTAGAAAGTAGGGTACTCGCTTTGCACGTGGCTGACCTGGGCTCGTTCCCTGGTATCACATATCTCATATCACACATCACATATACCCTGATCTGACCTGAAGTAACCACTGAGTACAAAACCAGAAATAATCTGAGCATCACCAAGTGTGGCCCAAAAACCAAACCAAACCAAAGTCCCTAATAGGATTTGGGGGGGTGGGTGGGGCTGTTCAAAATTACTTGTGACTGTACATGGAAAAGCCTAATCAGTGCTGGGATTTGAGCACCATCACCCATGTAAGGCAAGGGCCCTGCATCCACTGTGCTCTCTCTATTGCCCCCTGATAGGACTGTGTGTGACAGGACTTGAGGAATGCAGGCGTGTCCCTGTCAACAGCCCCAATGCTGGTTGGTGATGGACATGCACTTTCCCTGAGATTCTGCCACGTGGGATACCCCCATACACCAAGGTCGTCCCTCCTTGCCCTAACCCACTGGAATCACTGTTTTGGCTACAACTCGTTACAAAAAGGGTAAGTCAGGGGCCTGAGCGATACCACAGCAGTGGCGCGTTTGCCTTGCACACAGCTGACCCAGGATGGACCTCGATTCGATCCCCAGTGTTCCATATGGTCCCTGAACCCGGAGTGATTTCTGAGTGCATAGCCAGGAGTAACCCCTGAGCATCACCAGGTGTGGCCCAAAAACTAGAAAGAAAAAAGACAAATTCTCAAGGATGACATCTCTTACCTTTCAAATAGAAGCTCTATGCTACATCTACCAAGGATAAGGTGCCCCAGGAACTTAACACTGGGGGCATGAGATTAAAAGGGAGGGTGAGAGCAGGGGAGAGGCGTGAGATCTTGGGGATATAAAATCATAGGGCATGAGTCTGGTGGGGAGATGAGATCCGGGGAGAAGGGGGTGGAAACCAAGCACTGGCTGAAAAGTCTGGCTCTGAGCCCTTAGCTGCCAGCCTAGCCCAGCCTCTGCAACCCAAGGCCCTTGTGCCCTTTCCAAGCCTGTCCTTGAGAAAGCTCAGATGTGGCACAGTGGGGGGTGGAAGGCAAGGATGAGGTCTGGACCAAGGCTAGAGCTTCCCTGCTCAGCCCTCCAGACCCAAACCCAGGTCCTGCCACCATCCCCAGCCACCCTAGGAGAGACACCCCTAGACTGACCAATCAGAACTGGAGAAAAGACCTCTAGCTACAGGTATTTGGGTAGCCCTCCCTATCCCCAGTCTCTGTCTAGGGGGAAGCCCACCCAGTAACAGAACCATGCCTACTCAAGACACTCAAGCAGTTTCCATCTGGGGATTCTTGGGGTGCAGTCAGGGACCACCATGCCTGAGAGAAGCCTCTGGCATGGAAAACCAAGAGGAGAAAAGAATGCCAGGCCAAGAATAGGAGAAAAAGGGAAAAGTTGTTCTGAAAACAACAGAACCCCTGAGGCTTTCCTGGAATAGTGGAGGATTTCAGATCTGGGACTGAAAATAGACAAAATGTGCCAGGAAGAACATATTTGAATCCCCTAGCAATGCATAGGGTCTCCCGAACCCTGCCAGGAGTAATTCCTAAGCAGAGCCAGGAGTTGGGGGGGGGGGGAGGAAGTAGTTGAGAGACCAGTGGGCCCTGACAAAGGACTCAGGGGTCTGGGAAGGCTCACTGGCAGGTCTTTTAAGCATCAAAGAGAATAATGGAAACGTCTAGGCTGGTGAGGTAGTACAGCAGGGAAGGTACTTGCTCTGCACACAACTGGTCCAGGTTTGATCCCCAGCACCCCATAATGTTCCCTGAGCCACCCCCAAGAGTGAACCCTGAACACAAGAGCCAGGAGTCCTGAGCATAGCCAGATGTGGCCCAAAACTTAAAGGAAGGAAAGGACAGACGCATATTTGGGACTCAAGAGATTGTATGATGTTAAGGTATTTGTCTTGCATGTAGCCAAACCCTGTTTCAATGCCCAGCACTGTATATGGTCACCTGATCACAGAGCCAAGAGTAGACCATGACATCACTGGCTACAATTAACTGGCCCCCTGCCTAACATAGGTCTTTCATATGTCAAGCCCTGGCTTTGAGCCCCATGTCTACAAAAAAAAAAAAAAGTAAAAGACAAACTTCATAGATTTAAAAAAAAGTACAAAAAGGGGCTGGAGAGATAGCATGGAGGTAGGGTGTTTGCCTTGCATGCAGAAGGACGGTGGTTCAAATCCCAGCATCCCATATGGTCCCCCTGAGCCTGCCAAGAGCAATTTCTGAGTATAGAGCCAGGAGTAACCCCTGAGTGCTGCCGGGTATGACCCAGAACCAAACAAACAAAACAAAAAGTACAAAAAGACATTTGCATGAAGTTGTGGCAGTCCTGACCCTGGTTCAAACGCTGGCACCTATGTTCCCTTGAGCACCACCAGGGGTCGCTCCTGGGAAACGACAGGAACAGCCCCAGAGCACCACTGCTGTGCCCCTCCAAAAAAAACAAAACAAAAACTTTTAAGATGCCTAAAGACTTAGGAGCTCCCATCTCTCATGCACTAGGACCCATAGAAGAATCCCTCATGGCCTGTTTCCCTGGGAGTGGTGACCCCTCTTCTCTGATTTCTGAGTGCTCCTTGGGAGGTCCCAGATAAAGAGGGAGAACACCAAAATTAAGGCCGGGAAGAGACTATACAGCAGGTCAGGTGCTAACCTTACACACAGCTGACCCCGCTTCCATCATGGCACCTCATGGTCCCTGGAGCATGGCTGGAAGTGAACCCCAGCACCAAGCCTTGAGTAGCCCCTCAGCACATCCTAGTGTGGGCCACAGACAGAAAAGCTCCTCCCTAAGGGAGGACAATCCTGGTCAGGCTGAGAGAGAGTCAAGGCCAGTAGCCCCAGAGTCTGGGGCCATGATACCAATTTCAGGTCGGGTCATGCACCAAGGCAGTGAACAATGCAGCAGCACTCTTGAGTCAACACTGCTACTGGGGCTTCGTGGGGCCTCTTGGTCAGGGGGTTGTGGGTGGGGCACAGGCTGTATGACCAGACCCTGATTTTTTTATTTTGGGGCCCCACCTGGCTGCCCTCATGGGTTACTTCCAGCTCTGCGCTTAGGAATCTCTCCTGGCAGGCTCGGAGGATCACATGGGATGCCGGGATCAAACCCAGGTTTGTCTCAGGCCAGCCACGTGCAAGGTAAACACCCTGTGATATCTCTGGCCCAAGACCCCTTGCATTGAAACATACACGCCAGACCTTGGGGATATTCTGGAAATGCAGACCTTGATTCAGGAGGCCGGGGGACTGTGGCTCACTGTCCCCAGATTGTCTGGAGCCACGCAGGGAGCAGACGGTGGGCACACATTCTCTCCTGATTCCCCTCAGTATGTACCCAGACCTGGACTTTACATGGGGCATGTTTGGACCTGCAGAGCCCAACTACTACTACAGGTATCCCTTTCTTGGGAGTGACCAGAAGAACCCAAGGGTTCGAGATGGGCTAGATTTATAGGGGTCCCAGTCGAGCAAGCCTCAGTTTCCAGATCCTGTAAGAGAAACAGCTTCATTGCACTGGGTCTGAGCCTGAGGTCCATCTGTAGAACAGGTCCGTACCCGGGAGTTCACAGGGCACTGGGGGACGGGGGGAACCTATGAAATGGGCCAGGCAATCCATTTCCACCTCCTTCCCAGTGCTAACCAACTGAGGGTCCCCGGGTCCTAAATCTTGCCCAAGGTCACACAGGAACTTCCCGTCCCTTAATCGTGACCGATCGGGGGCAGAGGCCTGAGTTGGCATGAGAAGGGCAGCGGGCAGCGGGAGTAGGATGTGGCCCTGTGAGCCACTCTGGGCTCCAGGATGAGAACCAGTCTGGGACCATCAGCTTGTTACAGAAATCTCTTTAATGATTTAGAATGTATCACGCTTTGCTCTGCTCCATTTTCCGTAAAGGCAACTTTACCTTGTTTTAAAAAATAGACTTGATATAAAGATTCATATATTCATAAATAGGTAACGTGAAAAATTCCCATATGCAAATGGCATCCTGGGGCTGACTCCCCAACACCCCCCCCAACAGTTCAGGCCAACAGGGACCCCAGAATTCCTGAGCCCTGTCTCCCCACAGTCCTCCTGAGGAAGAGAATAACTGAATTCAATATGAATTAGGAGCTCCCTCCTGCTCCATGTGTCCTGGGGGTGAAGTTTCCCCTGCTTCGCAGAAGTTGGGCTCCATGGCACATTCCAACTCTCACCATCTTCCTCTGGTTCGCCTCAGTAAAGCTCATACCACAGCTGCCAGGGTGGGGCGATGAACCCTTCCGGGCACTGTGCCCCATGCCTGCTCTTGGGCAACTCATGAAAACAAAAGAGGAAGCTCAACCATTCTCCGGCCCCCAGGCCTGTCTGTTGGGAGAGGCGGGACTTGTGGGAAGGGAACTGGCTGCTCTTCCTGCCTCCCAGCTTAGCTCTTTTCCCCAGACCCAGTCCCCATCTGGCTCGAGCTAAGGTTCACAGGTGGTGGGGATGCTCCTGGCTGTAGCCCTATAGGTCCCAGCAGAGCCCTGCATCCAGCTTGTGTGTCTAAGCTTTGGAGACCCATGGGGGTGTGGGGGCAGTAGGGGGGCAGTGGTAAACAGGGCTGGTAAGTCCTTCCTGTAAGAGGCCGGGAGGCAGTCTGAGTCACTGAGCGACTAAGTGATGTGGATAAAAGGGTAGTCGGTAGATGGGAGCCACAGAGGTTGCCCCTGGAGGACAAAGGGTCCTTGGAGAAAAGGGGGAACAGCTGGGGAGCCATGATAAGTCGGAATGAAAGAGGGATATAGATAGCCATCCACTGACCCAAGTCACTGCAAAGTGTCAGACTTAGGGACAGGCCCAGGATGGCTTTCTCAGATCCACCATAGGCACTATGGGGGGGACAGGGCAGGAGAACACTGGGGGCCACAGGGTCAAACTCAGCAGGAAGCCCAGGGGAGGGGAGGAGGCCATTGCATGGGGCCCCCAGTGAGACAGGCTGGGGGGGGGGGGTCCAAGGTGACCCGGTTTCCCAGCAGAGCCCAAGGAGGTTGCCCTGGCATGGAGGCTGGCACAGGCTGGTGCGTGCCCACACCCCAGGACTATGATGTTGTATCCATGGTGGCTGGATGTGCCAGGGCAACCTCTGCTCTCAGGCTGGGCCGTTTCTCCTGCCCCCTGGATGGGTTTCAGATTTCTACTTGTGGGCAGAGGACCAGGGAGGGTGTGTCTCAAAGTCCAGGAGGGCAAATGAGCTTGTCACCAGAAAGCCACTGTCCCCATGAAGGCGGGTGAGGGGCCCCTGTCCCTCTGCCCAGGGAGCAGCCGAGGGCCACCTCAGCTCTAAGGCACAGTTTTCCCATCGTGGGGGGCAGGAAGCAAAAAGAGGCAACTCCCTGTGGTTGGCCAGCAGGGCCAGCAGCAAATCCTGGCCGTGTGGGCTCATGTCCCAATAAAGAGCAAGCCCCTGCATGAGCTGTTCTTACCTGGGTCTCAGCAACAGGTCAGCTTGACCTGAATAGCCCCGGAAAGGCTGTGGGCTACAGGACTGACTGGAAGCCCTCTTTAGGGGACTTCCGAGAACAGAGCCTTGAGGGCAGGGCAGAGGTGGCAGGCTACTGAGGAGGGAATGGTAGCCCCAGGCTTTCAGCTCCCACCCCACTGGGACCCACAGGCCCTGGGTCCAGATTCAAGCCCACCTCGAAAGAAGGCCCCCCACACCTGCTATGGAAACAACAAGTCTGGCTCCTTGTCCCTCACAGTCCTGCATGGGAGAAGGGGGTCTACTCACACCACAGTGCTCTGATTGAGAGGAAGTTTCGGTTGGACATGAAGCTACTGTGCTAGGGCCCCTCACCAGGTATGGCCTGGTGCCTGACTTGAGTCTCCTTAGGGACTCCACACAACGAAGGGCCAGAGTCCACGACTTCTGGCAAGGGACTCATCCTGCCAGCATCCAGAAAAGTGAGGTCTCCAATGTGGGGGGTCTGGAGAGGAGGAGCCTACCACAATTTCTCCTTTTTTTGCTCGGGAGCTCTAAGCTAGTCTGGGAGCAGAGTGCTCAGATGTCCCACCTGGAAGAAAGGATTACTGCAAATGATGTCACTCAAACCTGGACCTCCAGGACAAGAGCTTTTCCTTCTCCCTTCAAGGTCCACCCTACACTCTCTCCACTCTCTCATTCCCCATGCCCAGGTTCTGAAAGCCAGCGCTGGCTCTCAGAACAAGCTGGTTTTGCAACCTAAGTGTGCAAACTGAGTGGCCAAACTGTGGGCCCCTGCCCAGCAGACCGTCCCTGCTTGGCGGCGGGCCCTGACACCACACTTGGGCTGAGGGAAATGAGAAGCTACACGGAAAACCAGAAAACTTGAGAGGTCTTGCTAAGGCAGGGAGCCGGCCCCAAGATGCCTGAGCTCAGAACTGGCAGTGAAGAAAGGAAGGTTTCTCTTTCAGGAGGAGCCAGAGCTTCCTTGGGCCGTGCTCTTTACCCAAGTCAGGTGGACAGCTAGCTCACTTTGGCCCCGGAAAGTTCTGGAAGAGCCGAAGGCAGTAGCCACATCCCTGGAAAGCAAACAACTGCTGCTGTTGCTGCTGTGGCAACAGAAACACGTGAAATGGTTGAACTGGGCCCTGCAGAGTGGGGTGTGGGTTCTGGGCCCCTCTCCTGTTGCCCTCTACAGGGGCATGCTGGGGCCAGTTCTGGAATGTGAAGAAATTGGGGAGGGGGTACAGCCACTAGTGGGGAGGACAGGCCCCACACCCTACCCTGGGCCAGCAGCATCCTGCATCTTCCTTGGAGGAAAGCTGCCCATCAAGTACTAGGTTTTGAAAGGCTCATTCAAGACTTTATCCAGAAGCCCAGAAGTGCCAGAGCCTGTGGAGTTGGGCTTGGCAGGCCGGGGGCAGAGAGTGGGGAGGAAGGTCCTGCCTGCTGGCCCCACGCCCCTCAGCACCCACAGCCCCAGCTCTCGCTGACATCCTTGCTGTCCAGCTGGATGTGGTCAGTGGTCTTCTCACTGAGCAGAGGCCCACCGTGCCGCATCACCAGCTCTGTGGCTATGCGCACAAAGGCCTCCTCCACGTTGCTTGAGTCCTTGGCTGACGTCTCAATTGCACATAGGATGTCGTAATGCTCTGCCAGGCTCTGTGCCTCGGCCAGTGGCACCTCCCGGAACTCACCCAGGTCTGACTTGTTCCCTGCAGGAAACGGGGGAGAACTTGAGGAAGGCATTCAGGAACTCGGCAGCCCACTCCCACATATCCTGCCTGTCAGCTCCCATGAGCAATGACATGAGACAATCATGGGACAAAGTTTTTATGAGAGGTTGGGATGTAGCTCAGAGAGCTCTTATCCTCCATGCATGAGGCCTTGGATTTAATCTCAACACACAGACACAGACAGACAGACACACACACACAAATAAAATGTAGGAGCCAGAGCAATAGTATAGAGGGTAGGTTGCCTTGCACATGTCCAATCTGGGTTCAATCCCTAGCATTCCATATGGGCCCCCCAATTACCAACAAGCATTAATTCCTGAGCACAAAGCCAGGAGTAACCCCTGAACATCACTGGGTATGGTCCAAACTCCCCAAAACAAAACAAACATTTAAAATTTATTATGCTTATTAATTTTTCTATCAATTTCCTTTTGACTATTCTTTATTTTTAATTCTCTGTGAAATTGTGACTTTGGTCATCATTTGACCTCATGGGGCTGGAGCAATAGGACAGTGGGTAGGGCATTTGCCTTGCATGAGATCGATCCAGGTTTGATCCCTGGCATCCAATATGGTCCCTCAAATCCCACCAGGAATGATCCCCGAGCAGAGCCAGAAGCCCTGAGCATCACCAAATATGGTCCAAGCCCAGAAATAAAGAGATAAGTGATGCAACAACCCAAAATGAATGAATGGAACCAGATGTAGATTCTGATTCTAACATACTGAAGAAAAAAACAGGCACATGTGAATTTATAGACAACTATAAAACTGAAGTAAACCAGGCTACTAGACAATGTTGGAGGAGATGGTGACATGAAAATGGCCTGATATGGACATAAACTTAAGGACTGGGGTTGTTTTTTTATTTTAGTATTGGGATTTATCTCGACAGCAACCAAGGGAGGATGGGAGGCGGGAGAGAGAGAATTGGGTCTGTGCAGCAGGGTGATGGGCAGGGTCTGAGCATAGGACACTGTTCTATTTGTGTGTGTGTGTATAAAATGCTCTGGTTTTGTACATGTCCTGGACAAAAGGGAATTGGTTAGGCTAAGGAGGGAAGCCCTGCTTCTGCCAGGGTGCTCTGGCTATGCAGGTGGAGTGGAACCAAGCATGCCCGGCTCAATTCTGGCTGGAGCAAGCCCCATCTCAAACAAGAACCAGACTGACTGATGGGGCAAGGAACCCAGGCGCCACGGCATTCTGGATTTGGGTCTGGGAAGTTAATGGACAGGGAAAATGGGCAAATGCACTCTTTGCAGGGCCAGGAGAGATCTCAACAAGCTGAGTGGAGGCTTCTCATGCAGGAGGCCTGGATTGGTTTCTCAGCACCACATACTTCCCTGAACACAAAGATGGGAGTCACTCCTGAGCTTCTCCACATGTGGCCCTCCAAAAAATATATTTAAAAAAGAAATGACTATTATTCAGAAGTGCTGCTGGGTGGTATAAAAACAAGCCACTGAACTAGCATCATCAGAAATGAACTCAAATTCCACACTTCTGTGCTCACAGGCTGTGTGTGGCCAGGGAGAAATTACTTCACTTTTCTCATTCTCAGCTCATCCTTCATCGATGAGGAGAAGTTGGTTGGAGAGTCAAGTGTCAGGACATGTATAAAGAAGTGTCTAATGTGCAACACTCTAAGACTATGTGCACGTAAAACTCCAACTTCTGGGGCCAGAGAGATAGTACAGTGTCGAAGGCATTTGGCCTTGCATGTGGCAGACCTGGGTTTGATCTTGGCATCCCATAAGGTCTCCCTGAGCTGCCAGGAGTAATTCCTTAGTGCAGAGTCAGGAGCCACCCATGAGTGTTGCTGAATGTGGCCCAAACACAAAACAAACGGGATTTTCTTTTCCTTCTTCTAATTCCAGGGTTGAATGTAACTTCTCCATGATTTGCAGAAATAGAATGTGCCCAGATCGTGGCCTGAGCTCTGGCTCCAGTCTGGCCAAGTTCAACCCCTCTCTGCACTAGCACTGGCCTTTGTTTCAAGGACTGAGACAGAGACACAGGCCCCGTACTCACCAATCAGCAGCTGTACAATGTTGGAACCCGCATACTTCCTCACATCCTCAATCCAGTGGGGCACTGACAGGAAGGAGCTCCTCTTGGTGATGTCGTAAGCGAGGATGGCTCCGTTGGCACTGCGGTAGTAACTCTGAGTGATGGTACGGAAGCGCTCCTGGCCAGCCGTGTCCCAGATCTGCAGCTGAAGGAACAGGGGGCCCCCCCCATCTGTGAGCCCAGGAGGACACACTTGCAGAACCATGCCAAAGCACTGCTACCATGGAATAGGTCCCCGCTCCCTACCCTCCTCCTCACTTCTAGGTCCTGCACACAGCAGGAAGTAGGGGCTGGACAGAGATGTCTGCTGAGCCCCAAGGAAACCATCAGAGCCCAACTGGTAGGAAGAAAGGTGAATGCAAAGAGTGAGTGGGCACCTTCTTCTTTGCCCACAAATATCAAGGGAAAGATAGTCTCTAGTATGTTCCCCACAGCCAGGTTCTCCTCTCCACACCCCAGAGGTACAAACATAACATGGAAGGTAGAGACCAGGGCCAGAGTGAGAGTATAGCAGGTAGGGCTCTTGCCTTACTCAAGGCCAGACACTCCCAATCTTTGCTACTTGCAGAGATAAAAGGAAAGCCATAAAACAATATGGGATCACTGTTGTTTTAAACTGGGGAAGTAGGCAGAAAGAAAACCTTGAAAATTAAAAATGCATAACACATTTTATGTGCTATTTATCATTATTTATGGGGGAAATATAAAAAATAATAAAAACTGATCTTGGGGTTCGATATTGGAATAATGAGAGTTTCAGGGTGAAGAATAATCCAGAGGAGAAAATCCAAGAAATTCTGTGTATGTGTGTGTGTGGTTTTTGGGTCACACCCGGTGTGTGTGTGTGTGTGTGTGTGTGTGTGTGTGTATGTGTGTGTGTGTGGTTTTTGGGTCACACCCGGTGTGTGTGTGTGTGTGTGTGTGTGGTTTTTGGGTCACACCCGGTGTGTGTGTGTGTGTGTGTGTGTGGTTCTTGGGTCACACCCGGTGTGTGTGTGTGTGTGTGTGTGTGTGTGTGTGTGTGTGTGGTTTTTGGGTCACACCCGGCAGTGCTCAGGGGAAACTCCTGGCTCCATGCTCAGAAATTGCTCCTGGCAGGCACAGGGAACCATATGGGAAGCCGGATTCGAGCTGATGACCTTCTGCATGAAAGGCAAATGCCTTACCTCCATGCTATCTCTCCGGCCACAGAAATTCTTAATGATGGGGCTGGAGTAGCATAGCACAGCAGTAGGGTGTTTGCCTTGCATGCAGCCAACCTGGGACAGACCTAGGTTCGATTCCCAGCATCCCATATGGTCCCCCAAACCTTCCAGGAACATTTTCTTTTTTATTATTATTAAATTTATTTGTTGTTGTTGTTGTTGGGCCATACGCATTGACGCTCAGGGGTTACTCCTGGGTGTGCGCTCAGAAATCACTCCTGGTGAAACAGATGTATTATGATCAGTTATGTCAACTATGTGATGCATTTTTTTTTAAAAATGTAAGGGGTCTGAGCAGTGGTGTAAGTGGTAGGGAGGGCATTTGCCTTGCATGTGGTTTGATCCCCCGGCTCATTCTAGATGTCCTGAGACCTCACCTGTTCCAGCCCTTTTCTGGAATGTAGGGAATCCTGTAAGAGAGGAGACAAAGCCAGAATTCCTATCCAAGTCACAGAAGGCAGACAAGAAATACACAAACCTGGGGTCAAACCTACAGTACAACAGGTAGTGTACTTGCCTTGCAAGCAGCTGACCTGAATTTGATCCCATATGGTTCCTTCTAAAATCACCCCACTCACTATATTTCCAGGTGAATGAGCATACAAAGCAGGGTCACGCATGAAATAATCCAGACCAGGCTGAGGATGAAACACATATTGTCTGTCAATCTTCTACCTTGCCTCTCCACCAAGCTGTCTGCCAAAACTTTATTTTGTTTTTGTTTTCAGGCCTCAGCCAGTGACACTCAGGGGTTACTCTTGGCTATGCGCTCAGAAAACGCTCCTGGCTTGGGGGACTATATGGGACTCCAGGGATTGAACCGAGGTCCCCCAGAACTGTTTTTATTGAGTATAGGGACCACCTCCAGGTGGAGCAGCTATCCTGAGCCTGTCCCACCCAGGTTTACATATCAGACAATCTTTGTTTTGGGTAAGACCAAGTTAGAAACAAACAGATACGACAAAGAAACCAGGGATGGAGACCAGATAGATAGCACAGCATGGCCTTGCACATGGCCGACCCAGGACGGACCAGGGTTGAATTCCCGGCATCCCATATAGTCCCCCGAGCCTGTCAGGAGTGATTTCTGAGCCAGGAGTAAGCCCTGAGCACCACAGGGTGTTGCCCCCAAACAAAAACAAAAAGGAAAGTGCACAAACAATTCAAGCAAACAGGGATACCAGATGTAATGACAGAAAGAAGGGGCCAGGAGTGGCGGCCCCTGGAGTTGAATCTTGAAGGCCAAGACCAAATTTCAGGAATCAATTAAAGATCCAGAGCAGGACCAACCTTGCTGGATAGGAAATAGAGAAAGGGAGGCAGGGATTTGGGTAGGAGGAAGAAAGCCAGGATGAGGTGGGGTTGCATGTGTGCTGAAGCAGTACACCGAGAAGCCAAATGAGAGAAACATCAGGGTATTAGTGTGTACAGTTTGCATGCAGAAGGCCTGGGTTCCATCCTGCCACTGCAGGGTCCCCTCAACAGCACTAAGTGTGGCCTCAAACAAAATGTGTGTTTTTGTCTTGATTTTGGGTCACACATGACGGTACTCAGCGGTTACTCCTGGCTCTGCACTCAGAAATCGCCACTGGCAGGCTCGAGGGACCATATAGGATGCCTGGATTCGAACCACAGTCATGTTCTGGATTGGTTGAGTGCAAGGCAAACACTCTACTGCTGTGCTATCTCTCTGGCCCCTGTATTACATTTCTGTTAGGAATAGGAAACCTCTGGAAATGGTCTGAACTAGGAGGAAATAAGACTCAGACTTCAACCACCTAAATGCCATCCTACCACATCAGAGCCATCTACCTGGGGCTCCATGACAGACAATTCTGCCAGCTGTGCCACCCAGGGTAGCAAAACACCTCACTGCAGCTGCCACCTCTGTCGCTGCTCTTGGAGCCTGTTTCTACAAATCCAGAGACGAGACACCCTGCATTCTAGACCCAGACCTAAGAGGGACTCACCCCTACTTGCAAAGCAATTCTGCCCCAGTCAAGGGGTCAGGGGCATAGAACTGCTGCACGGTCTTGCTGCCGCCGCCTCCTAGGAGGGTCTTGCTCTACTTGGCTATGTCAGAGACCAGCTTAATTGAGGGTACTAGGGGCCAGGAATACGGCAAGGTGGTCAGGGGTGAATGCCAGGCATGCACAGGAACTGAATTTGAACCCCAACACCACATGGCATCCCAAGAAATGCTGGGTGCCATCCTGAGCATCACTAGGATGGCACTGGTAGTTTCCACACACTCTGGGGCATGAGCAGCACCACTGGGCCTGAGGGCTGAACTATCTGGGCCACCTGATGGTCAAGGACCACTAAGAAGGTCCCCCAGGCCCTCTGAGCACCCCACAAAGGTGATCCCATGAAGCAATTCCTTACGTTGTATCTCTAAAGTTTCCCCCAACCCACCCACAAATCACATGAAGCCCTTATCTCGACCAACTGCCCGGGGAGCCCAAATTAAGACACAATGTACAGACTGGCAACCATTTGTAACCAAGGCTGTGGAACAGAATTGCCAATGCCCAGCTGGTACAGAAGGCCCAAGAGTTCAACCCAAATGCCCTGTGTGTTCCTAGCATGATGAAGAGGTTCACCCAGCAGCCAGAGCCTCCTACTGTGCACAGCCCCGGGGGGTGGGTGGGGGAAGCCGGATGAAAAGTTTAATGAGTCTAAGGCAGCTCCTTAGAGAAACAGGCCAGTGAGAAGCAGCCAGCCAACCAGAAGCTTCTGAACGCCCTCAGAGAGGCCAGTCCTGGGCTCTGTCTCCAAATCCCCATGGCAGCCGTCAGTCTGGGAGCAGCCTGCAGGCACCCCACTGGCTTGTCCCCACAGCCAGGCAGGCAGTCAGAGTGGCTGAAGCCCCAATGTGAAGGGAGAGACAGGCATGTCAGTCTGATGTTGAGAACAAGACGCTCTGTCTCCCTCATGCTCCCACCACCCCAGCTTTGTGGCTTTGTAGCTGTGCCCCCAGACCTGCTCCATAAGCCTTGCCTCAAGCTACACAGAGCCCCAATCTGCTTGGGAGTGGGGGGTGGCCTTCCATGCCATCCTCCCCACTCATAGCCTCTGGAGAGTTGTAAGACTTGTTCCCACTCTGCAATCGCCACACTAAGGCTTAGGATCTGGATTCAATTGCATCAACTGTCACTTCAGCCTTGGAGCCTGGTCAACCATGAATGCACCCCCCTCCATTCGCTGCCCCCTCTGGAATGTTCTTCCCTCCAGAATGTTGCCTGCTTTCATAAACCCAGCCTGTGTTTGGGGTTCTCAACCATGCCATGCCATGAGAGGCCTTAAGAACCACACTACTGTCTTCAGACTGCTGCCAGACCTGCACTTCTCAAAAGTTCTGTCTCCTTCAGGTAAGTTCCCAGTGCTGAGGGGGCGGGGATAGACAGGCCATACACCCTCCCACTTCGCCCTGCTACCAGATCGCCTGTGTTGTGGCCAGAGACAAGGGCCCATTTCTGCAATCAGAGCCTGTTACCAGTTGCCTGGTCTCTAGCTGGCAGTGGGGCCTTGGGGCCTCAGCTTCTTAGGAAGCCTGGGTGATTAACATAATACCAGCTGTGGGGCACGGTTTCTCCCCCCAGAGGGCATAATCCTCCTTAAACTCTTGAGCCAACTGCCAGGTGGGAAGCACCAGGCCACCTTGCCTCCCCACCTGCTGCAAGTTCTCTGCGGCCTCTCTTGAACACACAGGTAGAAAAATTGGACCGGGCCTTCGTGGGCTCCTTCCAGTGCTCCTATTTACTGCCTGACACTCCACCATCTTTGCAAACCCTCCCCACTGCACTGAGGGACAGCCTCTGGGCTGCTGGTGTCTGCCCTGGGCAAAAAGGGGGGGCTTGGGGAGAATGGAAGAGGAGCACTGACCTAATAAAGGGGAGGCTGATGGGTCAAACTTGGAAGTGGGGGGCCGGCGAGGTGGCGCTAGAGGTAAGGTGTCTGCCTTGCAAGCGCTAGCCAAGGAAGGACCGAGGTTCGATCCCCCGGTGTCCCATATGGTCCCCCCAAGCCAGGGGCAATTTCTGAGCACTTAGCCAGGAGTAATCCTTGAGCATCAAACGGGTGTGGTCCCCCCCAAAAAAAAACAAACTTGGAAGTGGGAAGGAACTCAAGACCTGTCATTCCTGGGAGCTGCCTAAGCAACAGGGGCCTATGGGGTGGGGATTGGAGGCAGTGCCACAGAGGGAGGAACAAGCACCATTTTCTCTTCTCAACTACAGAGCTGACTCTTCCTACCGTAGTCCAGTTATCTTCATCTTGTGAACTCCTACCCAGCCTCAGGACCTAACTCCAAGGGTCCAGCTCCACGATGACCATGCACAGATCTCCCTGATGCTCATGTCATTCTAACATCAGTGGCCACCAGCCATGGAAGGGCAGTGAGCCACCAATGTTGAACGCCCTAAATCCAAGAGGCTGGGCAGGCAGTGCCAAAGGCAGCACGAAGGTGGAAAGCATATTCTTTTCTGTTTGTTTGGCTTTTAGTTGGGGGTCATGCCTGGATCTTGCTCCTGGTGGGGCGCAGGGGAACATGTGTGGTGCCAGGGATTAACCCCCCCACCCCACCCAAGGCTAGCTATCCCACTGCAGATCACCCCAGGGCAGAGCTGCATTGCTTTCTAGAGATTCACAGGCCAGGGGCACAAATCAGTTCTGCTTATTAAGTTCAAAGCACCTTTGGTTCCCTGCCCAGCTCAATCCTTCTGGTGGAAGCAGGATTTTATTAAGACAATAGATTTTCTGATAGTTCTTCCATGGGCCCAAGTAGGACATGAAAAGTTCCCTGCTTTCTTGTCATGGGAATAGGACCTGGGAACAAGCAGTTCTTAGGACAAGACTCAGGAACTTGGTCAGACTGACCTAAATACGAACTCCTAAGTTATTTGTGACCGTGTCTGGGGATGTGGGAGGACAGTTGGCCCAGAAGATGAAGTGTGCAGCCCTACCTAGGTTGTGGTGTCAGCGATGAGGTCCAGGGAAGAGAGGGATAAAAAAAAGCAATGAGAGGCATCAGCAAGACAGAGAGAGAAGTGTGTTTGCTGGGGAGGCAGCTAGATAGGGTCCAGGTCGGATTATTACTGGGTTAAGGCCCTTGCTTGCATATAGCCACACACTATTCCATTCCTAAATTGGATATGGTCCTTTGAGCACCACCACGAGTGATCCCTAATCAAAGCCAGTAATAGTCCCCAAGTACTACCAGGTGTAACCCAATAACCCCAATCTCACAGACACATATTCACACACATACAGATGGACAAAAGATGGACAAAAAAGCAGATGGACAAAAAGATCAGGGAAACAAGAAAAGCAAGGTCGTGGGGAGGGGCAGGCTATGGACTTGATTCACAGATAGTTGGGCAGTGAAGGCAGAACCTGGCCTTGTCCACCCTATGGGCAGCAGGGGTCTGGGAAGGGTTCTAGAGCCAAAAAATCCTCCTGCCCCCAAACATTGCTGTTCTAGACCCCAGAATCAGAGACCCCTTTTCTCTGCCCCTTGTTAGCAGGCAGCTGCCTCAAGCTGGGGAGAGCCACATGAGTTCCAAGTGAAAGAAGTCTAGGGTTTCCCCTCTGTCTCCCAGCCTAGGGGTCAAGGATGGATGACCCAGTGTGATGTAGCAATGTGGACCAACAGTTCCTGGCCCCATGCCAGCCTGTTCCATAGAGCCAGGGAAAGCACAGACACTTTGAGAAGTGTTGTGGCGATTCCCCAGTTCACATCACCCCGATCCTAGAAGAACCCTCTTCCTTAAGGAGTCACAAAGTCACAGGAGGTCTTTACCCGGCTCTAAGTCCCTTTTGGCCTTATCCCATGGACCTCAAAAAACAAAAACAAAAACAACCACTTTCTTACAAAAACTTCAGTGAGGCCTGGAGAATATGGTTTAGGATAGCACGGTGACTCACAAGGCTGAGGCCTGGGATATGATCCTTGCACCTTCAAAAATAAGCAAACTCTGATGACTTAGATCTATTGTAGCGACAGCCAGACCTGTTTCCGAACAGGCCCCCTGGAGAAGAGACAAATTTCCTAAAAAAGGAAAGGGCCGCCAGCTCCAAGGGAACCCCCACTTTCTGCTCAGCGGGCAGCCAAGTCCCTCCACCCACTGACCAACCCAGTCCTCCTGAGCCTCTTCAGTGTTGCCACCAAACTACACTCGTAAGCAATATGCAGGATGACCAAATCCAAACAGGAAGCCTGGAGCCTAACCACCAACTCAGTCCAGGCCGAGCAGTGGGACCTGGGGACCAGTATGGAGGACCTGCAGTGCAGCTGGGCCACTCCTGTACCTGCCAGGAAAGGAGCCCCCTTTTCAGTCACTGCTGATGCTGCCCCAATATTACATCAGCCCATGAGGACCATGGTTATTCCCCAGATACCACATGGGGACACAAATAACAGTCCCCGAGCAATATGGGTAGGTAGATAAGCCAGTCTTACACCCACTTGACTAGCTCTACACACAAGGGACCTCACTCTACAGCACCAATGCCAGGGAAACTCACTCATCTCCAGCCAGAACCTCAGACCTGTGATAGGTACAGTGGACTGGCTCTCCCAGTGCCTCTGGGGAGCTGGGTTGTTTGTACCCCTGTGCCAGTCAGGGAGACCTCAGGTCTCACCATGTGAGAACGATCCTAATGTGAAGTTTGATGTGGCCACCTTCAACCACTGATCCTGGTCACAGGTTTCTGGTTCTGGAACGACAGTCACCACCGTAGCACAAGTATCACTGTATGCGAGGGATCTGCTGGCACATCCGTCCGTGATGCAGGGACTGGGAAAGAGAACATAGGGAACAAGCCAACCAGGTTTCCTAATGATTGTCCTGACAGGCTTTCTAGGTCTTGAAATGCTGGACAAGCCAACACACCATGACAGCATGTCCTAAGTTGTGAGGACTGCTCCTCTAATGCTATGCCCACCACAAAGGAAAGGTCAGCTCAAGGCCAAGGGTTTTCATGGAGAACAAGCCCAAAACTCAAGTAGGAGAGCAAAGAGGAACTGCAACGAGTGGAGAAATCTGGAGGGCACTTACTTCCCTAACCAAGTGAGCCATACTGGCATCACTCCGTGGGTAACTGGCATCATGTGTCTCCCCAAAACACAATGTGATATGATGTGGGACTCACATCTCCCACTGGTAGGAATTATAAAGTATAAAAGAACCAAGTGCCAAGATACCACAGGACACTAAGAAACCAGAGTGTGGATCTTTTTTAAGTTTAATTTTTGTTTTGTTTTAGTTTTGGGGGCACACCCGGCAGCACTCAGGTTATTCCTCAATCTGCGCTCAGAAATCACTCGTGGGGGGCTCAGGGAACCATATGGTATGCCGGGAATCAAACCAAGGTCTGTCCTGGGTTGGCCACATGCAAAGCAAAAACCCTACTGCTGTGCTATCTCTCCGGCCCCTCTCTTTTTTGTTTATGAGCTACACTCAGCAGTGCTCAGAAGTTTAGAGGTTACTTACTTGTTCTGCACTCAAAAAAATTACTTTCTGGTGACACTTTGTGGGACCATATGGAATGCCAGGGATCAAATCCAGGTCTATTGTATACAAGGCAAACACCCTACCCACCGTACTATTTAGTTCTGGCCCCAAAATGTGGATCTTAAAAAGAAAAAAAAAATGTAGGAAGCAGGTATAAAACTCAGCAGGAGATCATTTGTTGGGTTGTTTGTTTGTTTGTTTTTGGGCCTCATTCAGAGGTACCATGTGGGATGCTGGGGATCAAACCTGTGTCGGCTGCATGCAAGGCAAATAAATACCCTACCCTCTGTGCAAGACAAGAAAAAGCACTTGTCTTGCATGTGGCTCTATCTCTGGTACTGCAAAAATAAAAATAGTTACAGTGCTTAAAGTAATTATGTAAAAAATAAAAATAGTAATAAAAGCAGTCTGGGGTATAAGTCAGTTGTAAAATACAGGCCTTGAATGAATGAGACCTTAAGTTCCAGACTTGGCAACACCAGAGATGTTTTAATGAAAATAACTGACATTTTTATTTACTTACTTCTTTTGGTTTTGGGTCACACCCAGTGCTGTTTAGGGGTATGACCCAAATCCAAATCCTGGCTCTGCATTCAGGGATCACTTTTGGTGGGGCTTAGGGAAACATATGGGTGCCAGGGTTTTTTTTAGTTTGTTTGTGTTTTGGTTTTTGCACCACACCTGGTGATGCTCAGGCTTACTCCTAATTCTACAGTCTGGAATTACTCTTGGCAGGGCTCAGAAAACCATATAAAGTGCCGAGGATTGAATCTGGGAAGGTTGTAGGAAAAGCAAACACCCTATTGACTGTACTATAAATACAGTTCAAATTTTTTTATTTTGGTGTTTATCTTTTATTTAAAAATATTCTTTGTGCTCCAAAATTTTTTTTTTTTTTTTTGGTTTTTGGGTCACACCGGGCAGTGCTCAGGGGTTACTCCTGGCTGTCTGCTCAGAAATAGCTCCTGGCAGGCACGGGAGACCATATGGGACACCGGGATTCGAACCAACCACCTTAGGTCCTGGATCGGCTGCTTGCAAGGCAAACGCCGCTATGCTATCTCTCCGGGCCCCCAAATTTTTTTTTTTTTTTGGGTTTTTGGGCCACACCCGGTAACGCTCAGGGGTTACTCCTGGCTATGTGCTCAGAAGTTGCTCCTGGCTTGGGGGACCATATAGGACACCGGGGGATCGAACTGCGGTCCGTCCAAGGCTAGCGCAGGCAAGGCAGGCACCTTACCTTCAGCGCCACCGCCCGGCCCCCAAAATTTTTTAATATGCAAAATCTTTATTTAAGCACCATGATTACAAGCATGATTGTAGTTGGGTTTCAGTCATAAACAAAATATCCTCCTTTGGGGCCGGAAAGATAAGCATGGAGGTAGTAAGTTGCCTTCCATGCAGGACAGTGGTTCGAATCCTGGCATCCCATATGGTGTCGTTCCCCCACCCCCACCCCCACCCAGCCTGCCAGGAGCGATTTCTGGATTTCTGAGTAGAGCCAGGAGTAACCCCACAGCGCTGCCGGGCATGACCCAAAAACAAAAAAAAATTTAAAAAATACCCCGGGGCCGGAGAGATAGCACAGTGGAGTTTGCCTTGCAAGCAGCTGATCCAGGACCTAAGGTGGTTGGTTCAAATCCTGGCATCCCAGAAGCTATTTCTGAGCAGATAGCCAGAAGTAACTCCTGAGCACCGCTGGGTGTGGCCCCCCCCCAAAAAAAATACCCCCCTTCACCAGTGCAACATTCCCACAACCAATGCCCCCCCCCCCCATATTTTTGTTGTTGTTTTGTTTTTGGATCACATCTGGTGATGCTCAAAAGGTTACTCTTGCTAGAGGGACCATAATGGATGCTGGGTATAGAATACAGGTCAGAAGTATTTTTTATTGTACTGTCTCTCTAGCCCCTGCCCCATGATTTTTTTTTACCTGCCTGCATGCCCCCATGGCCACACCCAGCAGTGTTTAGGGCTTATGCCAGGTGGGCTTGGGAGAAAATATATGGTGCCAGGGATTAACCTGGGTCAGCTGTGAGCAAGACAAATGTCCTATCCACTGCACTATTTTTGGGGACTATCTAAATGGTATATTAATGTTGTGGGGGGAAACACCTGGTGGTGCTTAAAAGTTACTCCTGACTCTGCACTCTAGAATTACTCCTATTGTTGAACAGAGGACCATATGGGATGTTGGGGATCAAACTTAGGTCAGATACATGCAAGGTAAGTGACCTATCTGCTATACAACCACTCTGACCCTTAAAATCACTTTTTATTTTTTTTTTTGGTTTTTGGGCCATACCTGGTGGCACTAAGGGGTTACTCCTGGCTCTTTGCTCAGAAATCACTCCTGAAAGGTACAGGGGACCACAGAGGATGCCGGGATTCGAATCAAGGTCGGTACTGGGTCAGCAGCTTGGAAGGCAAATGCCCTATCGCTGCGCATCTCTCCAGCCCCTAAATTACATTTTTTTTTAATTTATTTTTGGGTTTTGGGCCACACCCAGCAGTGCTCAGGGGTTACTCCTGACTCTGACATTACTTAGGGTAACTTGGGAATTGTTCATGTCAGGCTCAGGGGAACCATATGGGATGCCAGGATCAAACCCGGGTCAGCCATATGCAAGGCAAATACTATCCCTGCTGTGCTATCACTCCAACTCCTAAATTACTTTTTTTTTTTTTTTTTGGTTTTTGGGCCACACCCTGTGACGCTCAGGGGTTACTCCTGGCTATACGCTCAGAAGTTGCTCCTGGCTTCTTGGGGGACCATATGGGACGCCGGGGGATCGAACCGCGGTCCACCTAGGTTAGCGCAGGCAAGGCAGGCACCTTACCTCCAGCGCCACCGCCCGGCCCCTACTTTTTTTTTTTTTAAGTAAAACTTTGATTTGGACAAAACTAGACTTATATCTGGTTCAATAGGTCAAAACATTTTAGATAATGTTAAAGAGAACATTAGGAGAAAATTAATAATGGACTAGATAACAGATATTATTATTATTATTATTATTATTATTATTATTATTATTATTATTAATACCAATAGTCTACCTTAGGGCCAGGCTAATGATTACAGTTAAGACACTTGTCTTGCAAGTGTTCTTTGACCATAGAGCAGGTTAAGCCTTGAGCATCGTAGGATATGGTCCAAAACAAAGTCCCACCCCAAAATAAATAATAGAAAAGGGTCTAAGCATAGCACAGAGGCAGGGTGTTGCCTTGCATGCAGAGGACCTGGGATGGACCCGGGTTTAATCCCCAGCATCTCATATGGTCCTGAACCTGCCAGGATCTATTTCTGAGCGCAGAGCCAGGAGTGACTCTGGAACGCCACTAAGTGCGGCCTCAAAACAACAATAACAAAAAAGACCAAAATAAATAATAGAGAAAGAAGAGTTAATATCAATCTCAAAAGATAATATTTATTAATGATATGAAAAATAACAATATCATTGTCAAAGAAGCCAAGAGACAAAATGCCTGCCAGACAAAGAGAGCTGAGAAGAAAATCAGTGATCAAAAGTGCCTGAATGGCCAGAGATAGCATGGAGATAAGGCGTTTGCCTTGCAATCAGAAGATTGGTGGTTCGAATCCTGGCATCCCATATGGTTCCCCCGAGCCTGCCAGGAGCAATTTCTGAGAATAGAGCCAGGAGTAAACCCTGAGCACTGCTGGGTGTAACCCAAAAAAACAAAAACAAAAACAAAAGTGCCTGAATAAGTCAAGGCTGTCCCCTCACCCCACTCTATTCAACATAGTACTGGAAGTACTTACAATAGCAATTAGGCAAGAAAAAGATATCAAGGGCATCCAGATAGGAAAGAAAGAAGAGTTCTCACTGTCTATACTTAGAAAATCCTAAAGACTCTACCAAAAAGCTCCTAGAAACAATAGATTCATATAGCAAAGTGGCAGGCTACAAAATTAATGCACAAAAATCAATGGCCATCTTATACACAAATAATGATAGAGAAGAAATGGGCATTAAAAAAACAATCCTGGGGGGCCGGAGAGATAGCACAGCAGCATTTGCCTTGTAAGCAGCTGATTCAGGACCTAAGGTAGTTGGTTCGAATCCCGGTGTCCCATATGGTCCCCCATGCCTGCCAGGAGTAACCCCTGAGCGCGGCTGGGTGTGACCCCCCCCCCAAAAAAAAAATCCTGAGGAGATAGCACAGCATTAGGGCATTTGACTTACATGCAGCAGATCCAGGAGAGACAGTGGTTTGAATCCCAGCATCCCATATGGCCCCCCAAGCCTGTCAGGAGCAATTTCTGAGCACAGAGCCAGGGGTAACCCCTGAGCACTGCCGGGTGTGACACACACACACACACACACACACACACACACACACACACACACACACACACACACTCCCATTCACAATAACACCACAGAAATTCAAAATTCAAATACCTTGGAGTCAAATTAACCAAAGTAAAGGACCTATACAAAGGAAAAGATAAAAGCATTTCTTCAAGAAATAAAAGAGGACACAAGGAAATGAAGACATATACCTTGCTGGTGGATTGGAAGGATTAACATCATTAAAATGACAACACTCCCCAAAGCATTGTACAGATTTAATGCAAGCTCTCTAAGGATACCTATGACATTCTTCAAAGAAGTGGATCAAACACTCCTGAAATTCATCTGGAACAATAAAAGAAGAAGGGAGGCATCACTTTTGTCAACTTTAAATAGTACTATAAAGCAATAATCATTGCATAAAGTGATTGTACAATCATTGCTTTGTAGCACAATCAGGGTGGTGCGGGAATAGAGACCAATGGAATAGATTTGAATATTCAGAGAATGACCCTCAGGGTTACAAGAAATCTTAATAAAGGGGCAAAATGGAGCAAGGAAAGCCCCTTCAACGAGAGGTGTTGGAACAAATGTTCAGTCACATGCAAAAAAAAAACCAAACTCAAACTTCTATCTAATACCATGCACAAAGGTCAAATCAAAATGGATTAAAGACCTTGATATCAGACTTCTAAGGTATCAGACAATAAGGCATAGAAGAAAGCGTAGGCAAAACCCTCCATGACATTGAAACTAAAGGTATCTTCAAGAAGGAAAACACCACACAGTCCAAACAAGTGAAAGCAGAGATAAACAAATGGGATTACATTAAACTGAGAAGCTTCTGCAATTCAAAGGAAACAGTGACTCGGGTTAAAGGGTCACCCATGGAATGGGAGAAACTAGTCGCACAACACCTATCTGATAAGGGGCTAATATCTAAGATATACAAGGTACTGATAGAACTTAACAAGAAAAAACATCTGATCTCATCAAAAAATGGGGAGAAGAAATGAATAATTTCTCAAAGTGAAAGGTAAAAGAAATAAAATAATTTTTCTCTGCAGCTTCCCGAGGACTTGCCCTTAATACCCTGGGCCCAACCCCTTCCTAAATCCCAAGAATCTGCCCTTGACCAAAAGATACATTTTAACTGTGACAAACCTTGTGACTTGTGGTAATCTAAATCTTGCAAAAATATAACAGCAAATGTCAAATGGACTGCCCTACCTGAAATGAACCACCCTACTGTCATTTTCCACTGTCTGAAAGCTATATAAAGGCTTGTTTAATCTGGTTCAGGGCTCTTTCATCCTCTGGAAGGGTCCCTGCATGCTTGTATAATAAAAACAAACAAACAAACAAACAAACAAACAAACAAACCCTTGCTTTTGTATGGTCTCTGTCTCTTGGCGTCCTTAGAGGGGTGCGTGTGGAATTCCTGACCTTATCAAGCACTATTTACAATAGCCAGAATCTGGAACCAACCCAGATGTCCAGTAACAGACGAGTGGCTACAGAAACTGTGGTAAATCTATACAATGGAATATTACGAAGCTGTTAGAAGAAACAAAGTCACAAAATCTGCTTATATATAGGGGCCGGAGCGATAGTACAGCAGTGTTTGCCTTGCATGTGGCCAACACAAGATGGACCCTGGTACAGGCCCGGAGAGATAGCACAGCGGCATTTGCCTTGCAAGCAGCCGATCCAGAACCAAAGGTGGTTGGTTCGAATCCCGGTGTCCCATATGGTCCCCCGTGCCTGCCAGGAGCTATTTCTGAGCAGATAGCCAGGAGTAACTCCTGAGCAACGATGGGTGTGGCCCAAAAACAAAAAAAAAAGGATGGACCCTGGTTCAAATACTGGCATCCCATATGATCCCCTGAGACTGCCTGGAGTGACTTCTGAGTGCAGAGCCAGGAGTAATCCCTGAGCACCAGGTGTAACCCAAAAACAAAACAAAAACAAAAAAAGATTTGCTTATATATAGATGGATTTAGAGACTATTATGTTGAGTGAAATAAATCAGAGGGAGAGAGATAAGCACAGAATAGTCTCACTTGTATGAGAGATTTAAGTAAAATAGAAGACAATATAATAATAACACTCAGATAACAGAGATGAGAGCTGGAAGAACCGGCCCTCGATAACAAGCTTATCGCAAAGAATGGTAAGTGCAGATAGAGAAATAACTACACTCACTGCTACCATGACAATGATATAGAAATACAATGTCTGGGGGCCGGGTAGGTGGCGCTGGAGGTAAGGTGTCTGCCTTGCAAGCGCTAGCCAAGGAAGGACCGCGGTTCGATCCCCCCCGGCGTCCCATATGGTCCACCCAAGCCAGGGGCGATTTCTGAGCACATAGCCAGGAGTAACCCCTGAGCGTCAAACGGGTGTGGCCCAAAAACCAAAAAAAAAAAGAAATACAATGTCTGTCGTGAAGACAGGCAGGGGGTGAAGAGAGGTAGAAAATGGGGAACAATGGTGGTGGGAAAGTTGCACTGGTAAAGGGGTGTGTGTATTTTATGGCTGAAACCAATTATGAACATGTTTGTAACCACTGTGCTTAAGTAAAGAAATTATAAATAAAAAGTGCCTGGGAGTGGGGCCAGAGTGGTGCACAAGCGGTAGGGCATTTGCCTTGCACGTGCTAACCTAGGATGGACCGTGGTTTGATCCTCCAGCATCCCATATGGTCCCCCAAGCCAGGAGCGATTTCTGAGTACATAGCCAGGAGTAACCTCTGAGTGTCACAGGGTGTGGCCCAAAACTAAAACAAACAAAAAATAAATAAACAAAAAAAAAAGTGCCTGGGAGCTGTTAGGCCACGGCACAGAGCAAGACATCAAGAAGCAGTGGTGCAAGCAGTAAGGTGCCTGCCTTGCTCCCGCTAGCCTAGAACAGACTGTGGCTTGATCCCCCAGGGTCCCATATGGTTCACCAAGCCAGAAGTGATTTCTGAGTACATAGCCAGGAGTAACCCCTGAGCATTAAAGGGTGTGGCCCAAAAACCAAAGAAAAAGAAAGAAAAGGAGGAGGTGGAGCCAAGGATGGAGCTCAGAATACTCACCTTGCGTGCATGAGGCCCAAGGTTCTGTCTTAGCTAAAAATGAAATATAGGAATCTCATATTGATTATACCAACCAATTTTAGAAACAGGTAAATAAAACCCTACTATACTCCAGTAAGATTTTAGAACATCTAAATTCACATGGGAAAAATACTAGTAGGTAGACACTTGCCTTGCATGTGGGCCAAACTGGGTTCTATCCCATAAGGTCCCCCATATCCCATGAAGAGTAATCCCTGATCTCCGAGCCAACAATAAGCCATGAGCATTGCTGGGTATGGCCCCCAAACAAACAAAAAGCCCACATTAAAAAAACAAAACAAAAACAAAAAAGCCTACATGCTTACAAAAAGAAAATATGAAGTGACCACAAGCAACTAAATTTCCAATAGAACCTGCACAGTAGTTTGACCCGATGTCAGGGGAAATTATTTTCTAGTAGATTTATAGCTAGTGAAACTAATGTGTAAGGAACAAGGTATGACTAATTTGGGATTTGCAGTTAATAAAAAATTCTCGGGCCTGGAGAAATAGCACAGCGGCGTTTGCCTTGCAAGCAGCCGATTCAGGACCTAAGGTTTTGGTGGTTGGTTCGAATCCCGGTGTCCCATATGGTCCCCTGTGCCTGCCAGGAGCTATTTCTGAGCAGACATTCAGGAGTAACCTCTGAGCACCGCTGGGTGTGGCCCCCCCAAAAAAATTCTCAAAGATTCTTTCTGTATGAAACATTTGAGAGGGGCAGGAGAGATAGTACAGAGCATAGGGCACTTCTACATGTTTTTTTGTTTGTTTAGGAGGGATTGGGTCACATTCAGCAGCGCTCACGGGTTCTGGCTCTATACTCAGGAATTGCTCCTGGCAGGCTCAGGGGACCATATGGGACACCGGGATTCGAACCACCGTCCTTCTGCATGCAAGGCAAACACCCTACCTCCATGCTATCTCTCCGGCCCCAGCCATATACATGTTTAACTCAGTTTAATCTCCAGCACCAACAGAGTCTCCCAGTACAGTCAGGAGTTATCTGGTAGGACAAAGCCAGGTATAAACCCTGAGCACTATTGGGTGTGGCTCCTCAAAAAAATAAATAAATAAAAGAATTATTTTAGAGGAGCCAGACAAATAGTACAGCAGGTAGGGCACTTGACTTGTAAGGTCACAGGTCCTGGTTGGATCAGGCACTCCTCTAGCTCTTTGAGTACTAACAGGAATTATCCTTGAGCACAGAGCTGAAGTATGTCCTGAATACCACCAGCAAAACAGAACAAAAAAAAAAGGGGGTGGGGGGGGGAATCATTTGAGAATGGAGAGAGAAATAGCTTAACAGGCTGAACATATGCTTTGCATGAAAGAAATATAAGTTTGATTCCTGGAATGCCCCCAAACACAGAGCCAAGGAATAGCACTAAGACTTGCCAAGTGTGCCCACCCAATAAAAGAATCACTGAGGGGCCAGAGAGATAGCATGGAGATAAGCATTTGCCTTTCACACAGAAGGACCGTGGTTCGAATCCCAGCATCCCATATGGTCCCCTGTATCTGTCAGGGCCTCGATTCCTGAGCTTAGAGCCAGGAGTAACCCCTGAGCATTACCGGGTGTGGCCCCAAAACAAACAAAAACAACAACAACAACAACAAAAAAGAATCATTGAGATAAAATAAAAATGAATCACAGAAGATCATATCAATAGTATAGCAGGTAGGGCATTTGCCTTGCATATCGCCTACTCTGGTTAATTCCCAGCATACATATGGTCCCCTGAGTCTGCTAGGAGTAATTTCTTAAAAAAAAAAAAAAAGGAATAATTTCTGAGCACAGAGCCAGGAGTAACTCCTGAGTGCTACTGGTTGTGATCCAAAAAAGAAAAACATAAACAAAAACCAAAGTGAATCAAAGAAATAAAGAATAAACCAAATTTAAGTCAAAAGGAATGAAGTCTAGGGGCCAGGTGATAGAGTACAGTGTGTAGGGTATATGTCTTGCATGAGGCTCATCCCCAGCATCCCATATAGGCCCCTGAGCCTACCAGGAATAATTCTTAAGCAGATCCAAAAGTAACCCCTGCAGGTGTGACCCAAAAGCAAAGCAAAACAAACAAACAAAAAAGAATTAAGTCTAACTGCCAATACATAATCCAGATAAAGACACTGCTGAGACATGATTAAAAAATATCAAATAAGGGGCCGGGCGGTGGCGCTAAAGGTAAGGTGCCTGCCTTGCCTGCGCTAGCCTTGGACGGACCGCAGTTCGATCCCCCGGTGTCCCATATGGTCCCCCAAGCCAGGAGCAACTTCTGAGCACATAGCCAGGAGTAACCCCTGAGCGTTACTGGGTGTGGCCCAAAAACCAAAAAAAAAAAAAAAAAAAATATCAAATAATACTTGGAACTCAAACCCTAGAGATCTCAATGAGGAGGTCATTGGAGAGGCCTTCAAGTCAGAGAAGCAGGTACTAATTCTGCACTGCGGACAGAAAACTATTTACATACATTTTTACATCTCACCAAGATAGCAGAAATAAGATTGGAAAGATAGCGGCTGAGAACACACATACATACCAAGAGACGTGGCTTTGATTCCCTGTCACCAAAGGACCCTGCGTCTAAGCATCACTGCTAGGATCAACCCTTGAGCAGAGAACTAGAAGGAAGCCCCAAACTGCACCAAGCATATTCCAAACCAAGCCACAATAAAGTAGGTTAAGTCCATATATCACACCATCTTGGACTGTACTATGATATATAATGGAATTTTATGGTTTGTCTCAATAAAGGTTGGGGGGGGGGGTCAGAGCAAACGTCCATCAGGTAAAGTACTTGTATGGAATACTGAGTTTGATCCCTGGCATTCCAAATGGTACTCCAAGCATAACATAAATATATAAGATTCCTGAGTGCAGAGCGAGGAGTAAGCCCTGAGCACTGCTGCTATGGCCACGAAACAAAATAAATAACCTTAAGAAATAATTCTCGAAACTTCTACTATGATCAGTTTACTCTGTTTCTTCTGGCTGTTAGTTACTGAGTATCCCTTGCTGGACCCAAATGATAAATCCATCCTCATTTTAGGAGAGTGCCGGGTAAGGGAAAAGGTACAGTCTGTGAGTGATCCTGGCTGGAACAGACCATCCCTTGATAAAAGGAGATGTGCTAGTGTACACATGAGAGCAAACTGTTCCCAAATATCTCAACACACCAGGGCACCGCATCATAGCAATCTCCCCTTTCCTCCCATTCCTTCCCCCCACCTCTGCTCCAGATAACTTTAGTTCTGTATGAGGTCCACTCAAGCAGCACAACTTTCAAAGTCCAGCAACTCTCTGCAGCTCAGATGTGGCTCTGCTCTGCTCTCCCCTGCCCTTCCCCCCCCCCCCATCATTTATTCATAATCCTGTAAAGGTTTTATTCTGGGGAAGAAAACTATAGAAATTCATTGAGCTATCTACTATGTGTGTTCATCAAAAATAAAATAAAGCTGTGTATTTAGTAAACGTTTCCTGTGTTTCATCAAACAGTACTTTTTGGATGGGTCCCACCTGTAAGATACACAGGCCAGACACAATTCTTAGTCAGCCTGTGTGATTCACTACGCACTGCAGCAAGAAATCCTCCACTCACAATCTGCCAATTAGAATTAAAACCTCAAGTTGGGGCTGGAGACACAGTAAAGCACTTGCCTTGCCTTGCACACAGCTTACCTGGGTTTGATCCCTAGTACCACATATGGTCCCCAGCCTGAGCAATGCTGTGCTCAAAACAAAACAAAACAAAAATATATACATATATATGTGTATATATATATATATATATATATATATATATATATATATATATATATAGCAGGACAACTTAAGATAGTTGTTCCCCTATACTTCCTAAAAACAAAACAAGGTTTTTCAAAGGAATATGCAGAATCTACTTTTCATTTTGAAAAGTTGTCATTTTCACACTTCTGCATCATAAGAAAGGCAGCCCTGGGGATTGTCTAGCTAGAACTAATTACAAAGCATTTTCTGTTGTGAATGAAGGGGGCCCAGGAGGGGCCTCAGAGCCAGGACACTGGTGGCATGAGGGCACCATGTTACTCGCCATCAGAGCAAGATGGAGGCAACCCTTAAGTCCAGATAACCTTTGTCCCCTTAAGGCAGAGTCACCTCAGGAGGCAGCACACTTGTGCCAATAACTGCCACTTCCCAAACACAGTGGCCTTCAAACTTGGGCAAACTCTGAGCCTAATGTGAACCAGACTGGGGACTTTTGGAGCTACACTTCATCTGAACACCACCTGCTGTCTCCATTGAAATCTAGAGATTTCTGTGTTTAAGCATCAAATTACTGCTCACAAGAACTATGAAAGTAAGAACTCCAGATCGCACAGTCAGTAAAATATTTGAGAAATACACACGACTTCAAGGAGATTTGGAAGGGACACCAAGGAGTTATAAACCGCTGGTCTAGACTACATATATTGATTTGGGGGCCACACTTAATGGTGTTCAGGGCTTACTCCTGGGTCTGTAGGGGCTCATATGCCAAGATTAAACTGGGGTAGTCACATGTAAGGCAAGTACCTCACATGCTATACTATTTGTCTGGCCCTAAATTTTTGCTTTTTTTTTTTTTTTTTTGGGCCACACTCAGCAGAGCTCAGAGGTTATCTCTGGCTCTGCACTCAGAAATTGCCCCTGGCAGGTTTGGGGGACCATCTGGGATGCAGGAATTGAACCTGAGTCCATCTCAGATCTACCGTATGCAAGGCAAACACCCTACTGCTGTGCTATCTCTCTGGCCCCTAAATTTTTGCTTTCTATGTTTTGTTTGGAACCACACCCAGAGGTGCTCAGGCTTTACTCCTATCTCTGCACTCAGAAATAACTCTAGGTATTGCTCTGGGAACTAAAGCACTGATTTGCTTTGGTTTTGATCTGCTGGGAATCAAACCCAGATTAGCTGCTTCCAAGGGACCTATCTGATGTACTCACTTCAACCCCAATTTATTTATTTATTTATTTATTTATTTATTTATTTATTTATTTATGCTTGTTTGTTTTGGGGGCCACACCCAGTGATGCTCAGGGGTTATTCCTGGCTATGCGGCTCAGAAATTGCTCCTGGCTTGGGGGTCCCATATGGGATACCAGGGATCGAACCCAGGTTCGTCCTGGGTCAGCCGCATGCAAGGCAAACACTCTACCACTGAGCTATTGCTCCGGCCCCTCCAGCCTCAATTTTTATTTTTTTGAATTCAGTCCTAATACTTTCTTGTCACAGCTCATATTTAGAATGGTGTTGGGGTTAGACAGATATAGCACAGCAGGTAAGATGCTCACCTTGTAACCCAGCTGGCCTGGGTTTGACCCAAGCAACCCATATAGGCATGATCCCTGAGCTCAGAGCCAAGAATGAACTCTGAACTCAGAGTCAAGAGTAAACCCTGAGCACAGCTGGGAGTAGCCTACAAAGAGAAAAACACAAAAACACAAAAACTGGAGTGGTGTCACCTCAATCATTCCTTAAACAAGTGTCTAAGAAGGTCTCTAAGAGGGCCCGGATAAGAGATAGCACAGAGGTGTTTGCCTTGCAAGCAGCCGATCCAGGACCAAAGCTGGTTGGTTCGAATCCCGGTGTCCCATATGGTGCCCCGTGCCTGCCAGGAGCTATTTCTGAGCAGACAGCCAGGAGTAACCCCTGAGCACCGCCGGGTGTGGCCCAAAAATCAAAAAAAGAAAAAAGAAATGTCTCTAAGAATGGATGATGCTCACATATCTCATCCAGGATTAACTTGGTCTTACTCCTTTTGAGAAAAGGAAGATATAAAAGGCAGGGCAAGTGCAGGGAAAATAAGATTAGAGGAGGATGGATTTGTAATGACATTATAAAAGAGCCACTGAATAGTAGGGTGCTTGCCTTGCATACAGGCAACCTGGCCGGGCTCGATCCCCAACATCCCAACATCCCAAGCACCACCGAGTAATTCGTGGGTGGATATTGGGTTCCACCTTATTTTACCTCAGTTTATCCCTGGTTTCTTTGTATCTGTTTGTTTACAACTAGGTTTCACCCAAAGCAAAGACTGTATTACTTGTAAACTTGGGTGGGTTGACTGCCCCACCGAGGACAGGGGATGATCTCTCTAATCAATAAAAAATGGTAATTCTGGCAGGCAGCGGACTCAATACTAGGTAGAAGACTGCCAGACTACATGTGTTTCCCTCCTCAGCCTGGTTTGGATTATTTCATGCGCATCCTGATTCAGACTGGTTCACCTAGGGCTGAAGATACCTCGCATGGGGTCATTTTACAAGTGGAGAGCTTGGAAGTAAGCTGTGAGCACAGCTCGGTGTGGCACAAAAACAAAAACAAAAGAGACATTGGGGCCGGAGCAATATAGCACAGTGGGTAGGGCACTTGCCTTGCATGTGGACAACCCAATCTCTGAAACACATGTGGTCCCCCAGCATCACCAGGAGGGACTCCTGAGTGCAGAGCCCGGAGTAGCCCCTAAGCATGTGGGGGGAAGCCATTAATGACAGACAGAGCACATGCCTGGCATCCCTGGCTCCCACAAGTTCTGCCAGACATAGCCTGATAGTGCTGGGTCATACTCAGCTGGAGTGGCATTCCATGACAAACTGAGTTGGTGGTTTGAGTGACACACGTTCCCTCCTTAGCATTTCCTTAAAGGAGGTTACAGAGATCGTCCCACACTACCCCCCCCCCCATCAATTGCGCACTCAGCTCTCATGGCTGCATGTTCAACAGCCACTCTAGAAAGTGGGCTACTTCTCCCATCCACACTCTGCACTGATTTTGTCCACACTTGCCCTCTCCACTGATTCCCCTGTCCTCACTTATCCTCCGGCTGCTTCTCCCAATGAATCTAAATGAATATAGACATGCTGGTTTCAAAAGTACTGGGCATCGGGCTACTGATAGGATTGTTAATCAAAATGTGAAACCATGGGAAATTAAAGTGAGTGAGCTTTGATTTTATTGACTCACGAGCCCATAAATATCAGCAGGGTGCTCTACAGCTGAGCTACCTCTCAGCAAAGACAACCAACAGTTTAAACAGGTTCCCAAGCCGTGTTTGTGTGTGTGTGTGTGTGTGTGTGTGTTTTGATGGCCAAAGGCATGATATTGCAATGACAAAAAAGCAGCGGACCAGGTATCCCAAAGGTTCAGTTCTGGTTCCTGCCTCAACTAGGTCTTCACTTCCTCCTTTGTAAATATTTATGGGGCTATGCTGCTGGGGCAGAACAATGATTACAACACAGGTGAAAATGGAAGCAGCAAAGTGGAGGGAGGGGTACCCCATCCCCACTCACCTCTGATTTTCTCCTCATGCTCTCACAGCGTTGAAAGAAAACTGCCCCCTACCGGACCCTAACAAAGGTTTGACCCAGGGGACAGTAAAGGCCTCATCTGATCTCATCTGATTTCTTCTCATGGGAACCCCTCACTCACACAGACTCATGCCCCCATCTGCCTCTGGGTCTCAGCCTTTTCTTACAAAAATCCTCCATGAGATGGGGCCAGGCAGTGGCGCAAGAGGTAAGGTGCCTGCCTTGCCTGCGCTAGCCTTGGACGGACCACAGTTCGATCCCCCGGTGTCCCATATGGTCCCCCAAGCCAGGAGCAACTTCTGAGCGCATAGCCACAGGCGTAACCCCTGAGCGTTACCGGGTGTGGCCCAAAAACCAAAAAAAAAAAAAAAAAAATCCTCCATGAGATTCTGTTCATTCCCTGGAAAAAAAAAATCCAGAGCACTGAGATAAGGTCACTGGGCCACAAGGCCAAACATTCCAACTCACCCCATGACATCTTCTTCAGGTGATTTTCACATCCAAGTTAGTTCCCCTTGATTCAAGACCTACTCAGGAGCCGCAGCATACAGATTTGCAGGGGAAGTGATTAGAAGTTGGACATAACATGCCCCGGGCAATACATGGCAAGGCCAACTCTGTGCCCCAGAGTGTGTGGTGTTGGCCCTCGGCCCACTATCTCTCGGCTACGTGCACTGCCTCAGGCCTGTCAGAAACCTCCATGGCATCATCAAGGTTTATTTTGCAATGAGGGGAGGTTATAGCTGGCAGAGAGAAGGAGATTTCTTGAGACAACCAGCATGACCTAGAACTTCTCTCTTATCTAACTGTCCTTTTGCCATTTCAGCTCAAAAACTAAAAAAAAAGTCAAAGTCATTTGCTCCAAATAGAAAAGGCTGACCCTTGACTGGCACAAAAAAGGCAAAAAAGTGGAAGAAGCGTTCCCTTTCAGCACCCCCCAGTCCCTCCTCTGGAAGTGCCAGGGCAACGATAGAAGCAAAGATGATTTGCTTGATGAGGAGAACTTGACCGTCAAGGCCAAAGGTGTTGAGATCTTGGAAGGCCCATAGTCCCAGACTGAAGGGCATAGTCTTTCCCTTAGGGAAGAAGAGATCTGGCAGCAGTCCCAACAACAGGAGAGTGACCCCAATAGAAAGATAAATAAAGAGGCTACAACTTGACAAGGCTAACCCATGTGTGTGGACTACAGACCTGTATTTCCATCGTTCTGCAAAAAAAGAGTTTACATAACAGGCCTCTTTGTGTTGCCCCAGATAAGAGTGAGCAGAAGTGTGGAGAGTGTTTTTAGGATTTTGAGGCGGCTGAGATTTCCTGGGGGACAGCAGAACTGGGAGGAGCAAGGCAGCAGGAGAATAGATTAATAAGTCACCTGTCCTAATAAGAAACAGGTTATGGGGCCAGAGTTAGTAGACACTAGGGCACTTGCCTTGCCCAAATGGTCCCCTGAGCACCATCAGGAATAATTCCTGAGCTTAGAGTCAAAAGTAACCCCCTAGCATCACCAGGTCTGGCCCCAAAACAAAACAAGACAAGAAAACAGAAATGGGTAGCCCTAAGACCCAAAAAAAAAAAAAAAAAAAAAAAGCAAAATATTATAGAGTAAAAGTTAAAATAAAAAGGAAAAAGGTAGGGGCTGGAGAGATAGCATGAAGGTAAGGCATTTGCTTTGCATGCAGAAAGTCGGTGGTTCGAATCCTGGCATCCCATAGGGTCCCCGGAGCCTGCCAGGAGAAGATTTCTGAGCGTAGAGCCAGGAGTGACTCCTGAGAGCTGCCTGTTGTGACCCAAAACCAAAAAAAAAGGAAACAGGTAAAATAAAAGCTGAAACGTTGGAAAATCAGTCTGTGTTCTAAAATAGGAATGTTGGATACAATTTTTTAAAAATGTGTCTAATTGGGGGAAGAAAATGGTCACACAGCAAGAATATGGTTAGCCCTACTAATAATGTTTCTTTGGTGTTCTTCACAACAGTATTTTTTTTATGGTTTTTGGGTCACAACCGGCAGCACTCAAGGGTCATTCCTGGCTCTACGCTCAGAAATTGCTCCTGGCAGGCTCGGGGGACCATATGGGATGCCGGGACTTGAACCATTGTTCTTCTGCATGTAAGGCAAACTCCTTACCTCCATGCTATTTCTCGGGCCCCAACACAACAGTACTTTCGGGACAGCTATGACAAGGGGACCACCAAAGACCTCTCAGAGATTACTGGCTGGCTTGGGGGACAAAGGTAAAAGGGAGATTTTCTTCACTGGATATCCTGTAACGTCTTGGGAATTTTGAGATCTTTGAGATTGTCAACCACATAACCATTTGTCTATTACCAAATAAAGAGCATGAAGTATCTCACACGGACCACTGTTTTTCCATTAGCCCTCAGAATTAGTACTAAACAAAGCAAAGATGCACAACTGGGAAAGCCTGGATTTCCAAAGTGGGACTAGAAAGTGGCTGTGGTGGGGAAGGGGTGTCGTAGGTGAGATCTTCAGATTCCTAAGCCAGTGCTCCCTTTTAGGGGCTCCACAATGTGAAAAAGTGGCAACCTCCCGAACGGTCCTTAGCTTATCTGCAAACCCAGGGCAAGGGCTCCAGGAGCTGGCCACATATCTGGAGCTTTCATTTTCGTTGCGTTTTTTGTTTGTTTGCTTGCTTGTTTGTTTTTTGGGGGCCACACCTAGCGGCACTCAGATTACTCCCGGCTCTGTGCTCAGAAATCACTCCTGGCAGGCTTGGGAGACCATCAAGGATGCCAGAGATCAAACCCAGTTTGGCTGCATGCAGGGGAAACGCCCTGCCCACTGTGCTAAAGCACCCACGTCTGGTGCTTTCTGAGCTGGCTTTGTGGGGAGAAACTACAAGCTGGCCACACTGTCCTTAAGCTACCAATCACCCAGAAGCTGGGACTTTAACTAGACTGAAAATCTATATAACGCCTGAATCCACACATTCTTCTCTCCAATAGTGTAGATATTCTCAGCATGTTCTTTCCCTTGCAGACTCACTGGGACCCGGGTTGGAGTGTGAAAGATTTGAACGGATGGGCAAGTATACAAATAAATACTGTGCTTAGAAGCCTGCTAGAACTGGGTTCAGATTCTGCTTTTTGCTTCTGAACTGCATGTGTTGCTTGCAGCCAGCGGATCACTTCGTTGACTGTGGCCCAAGCTTCCTCTATCGAAATAAGTTGCATTTCACAGACCCCGGATCCCACACGCCTCACACTGGCGGCAGCCTGGTGAGAAATCAGACTGGACGCTTGGATCTTTAGGTTACTTCCTCCGCTTATGCAGGGAGATCAGCACAGATGCAAACCGCTATGATTTAACCCTCGATTAAGACGAGCAGGGCGAGATAGGCAGAACTGTGGGGGAACTGAATGAAGACATCGTGGTTACCCAGAGTCAGGGCCATACCCACAGTCCAGGGGGTAGGCAAGGCTGACATGTTGAAAGAATAGCAGGGGCAGTGGCTGCAGAGGGTACAGTGCTGCAGACATCTGGGAAGATAGGGGCCAGCTCTCTCTCTCTCGTCGCTCTCTCTCTCTCTCTCGTCAAGGCTTTACTGACCCTGAGCTCTTTTTTTGTTTCTTTTTTTGTGCCACACCAAGCGATACTCAGAGGTTACTCCTGCTCTGACCTGGAGGGCTTGGGGGACCCTATGGGGTTCTAGGGATTGAACTCAGGCCTGCTGCCTGCCAGCAGCAGTACTGCTGCTCCTGAAATGCCTAGATCTGAAGCACCTCTGGGAAGAAGAGGTTTAAGGGATGAAGCTGGACACTTGGAAAGTGTCCTGGAAAGTCCTCAACAAACCCCTGGCATGGACCAGTTTCCTGTAGAAACTGACTCAACTTGTCCAACGTTTCAGTTGAAATCACACCGCTAAAACTACAGGAAAAGAAAACAGTGGTTCCCAGGAGCTGACAGGAGACCGAGACCCCAAAAGTCACAAGAAAACTTTCTTGGTCAATGAAAGAATGCTATCCTGGTGGTTACAGGTCTGTCAAAATTCACACAACTGCGTACCTAACCTGACTGGTTTCCTGTCTGCAAGTTAAACCGCATATATAAATTCAATTTGTTTTGAAAGTCATTGCAAGTAGAGCGCTTGCCTCGCAGGTGACAGATCCGAGCCCCACACTAAGAGCGATCCCTGAGTTCAGAGCAATAAAAAAAAAAAAAAAAAAGCCCTGAGAACCACTAGTTGTGGCCCCAAAAGAGATTAAGAGAAAAAAAAATCACATTGCGAAAAGACACCTCAGAGATACTTCTTGAATTCAGACAGGAAAAGGACCTATTTGCCTGTCACCGCCCATTACTGCTCAGTGGCCTCAGTAAGCAGAGTTTTGGATTTCTCTGTGCTAAGGAGGAAAATCACTGCCCACCATGTTCCCCCTTCCAAACACCTGAATTCTAAAAGTCTCCAATGCTGCAGAGAAAGGAAACTGGCTGAGGAATGGCTGTGAGATCGGAGCTGCTATGGAGTCTGGGGGCCATGGATGATGACAGCCACTTAAATATCTGCCCCCCCCCCAGGGGCCACTCCAGGAGTTTTCCCACACCCACTCGGCACAGTCTGGAGGTGACCAGAAGGCAAAGACGTCGTCACCAAGAGCCTGCCCAGCGTTGCATAACCTGTGCTCAGGGCCACAGCACACCCTCGGCAGGCTCCCGGGCACAGGTCTGTTATCTCGCCAGGTAAACAGGAATGAATGTCCTGCCCCCTTGACCACGGTCGGTCGGAGGCAGCTGGTGGACAGGAGCTTGGGGAAGCCCCAAGAACTGGGGACACTTTAGGGTAGCTGCTGGCATCCTAGGTAGGTAGGGCACAGCCTTAAGAGGGCCACCACCCCAACATACACACACACAGGCCCTCCCCTTGCCACCTGCTTGCTCCAAAGGGGTAGTCCTGTCCTGCTGCCCTGCTGCCCTGCGTGACTCAAAGCCGCCTGGGCCCAAACACATGGAGACGAAAAACAAAACTAAAAGTAAAAAAACACAACCCTCTTCCCTCCCCACACCCCAACAAGCCCGAGTGGGAGTTTCCGCATGAGAGGGGGTGTCGGGGAGCCTCTGGTCTTGGGCAGCCCCTTGCCCGGGAAGGGAGGCACCACCCGAAATCAAACCCGATGCCAGACTGGAGGAGGAACAAAGGGCTCAGTCTGCGGGGCAAAGGCCGGCCTGCACCCAGAGGGTGGGGCGGGTAAGGGGGGACGCCCAAGGGCCCCCAAGCCAAGTGCTAGATAGAAAACAAGGAGATAACAGGACACGGTAGATACACTGGCCCGCCTGCCCGGGGTCCTTAAGGAGGGCTGCGGGTCACATGAGTGAGTTTGGGGCTCCTGCAGCCCTGGGGGAAGGGGGGGGTAGGAGACAGGGGTTGGGGGAGATCTAGGGATTGCCAGTATCACCCTGAAAGTGGGGTGGGGGGGGTGTCACAGCATCCCTCCTCCAAGGCTCTCCCCAGAACGGGTCCTGCCTTCCCCCTCCACCTTCGGGTGATCTGCAAAGTTTTGGGGTTTCTAGCAAACTCTGCAGGTAGGAGAGGGGGAGAGGAGGGGGGTAGGAAGGGGGAGAGAAGGGGAGAGGAGGGAGGGGGAAGGGGGAGGGGGATAGAAGGGAAAGGGGGAGGGAAGGGAAAAGGGAAAGTAAAGGAGGAGGGGAGGGGGAGAAAAGAAGGGAGGGAGGGGGAGAGGAGGAAAGGGGGAGGGAAGGGGCAGGGGTGGGGAAGGAAAGGGGGAGGGTGAGAAGGTGAAGGGAGAGGGGAGGGGTGGAGAGGGGGAGGGAAGGGGAGAGAAGGGGGAGAGGGGAAGGGGAGGTGGGGAGGGGGAGAGGGGGAGGGAAGGGGGAGAGAAAGGGAGGGGAGAGAAGGGGGAGGGGGTCGCAGGGGAGAGGAAGGGAGGGGGCTGCAGGGAAGGGGAGGGGGGAGGGGGAGGGCCGCCCCCGCCCCCGCCCCGCGAGGCAGGAAAGTTCCCCGGCGGCCCACAAAGAGCGGCGGGCGGCGGGAGGCGTGGCCAGGCCGGAAACGGGCGAGGGCGAGCGGAGTCGGGGCCCGGAGAGCCGCGCAGTGGGCGGCGGGGTCCGAGGCGCCCCCCCAGCGCACCTTGACGCGCCGGCCGCGCACGTCGAGCGTCCGGACGGTGAAGTCGACGCCGATGGTGCTGCCCTGGCGCTCGGCGAAGGCGCCCGTCTTGAAGCGCCGCACCACGCACGTCTTGCCCACGCCCGCGTCGCCCACCAGCACCAGCTTGAACAGGAAGGCGTAGCGCTCCTCCGCCGCGCCCGCGCCCGCCCCGTCGCCCGCGCCCGCGCCCGAACCCGCGCCCGGGCCCGCCAGCGCCATCGGGGAGCGACCTGCGGCGGAGTGCAGTGCCGCGCAGCCGCCCGCCCGCCGGCCTCGGCCCCGGCCCCGGCCCCGGACACGCCCCGCCCTGGACACGCCCCGGACACGCCCCGCGCCGACGGGCCGCCCCGTGGCCCGGGCCTAGGCCACGCCCCGGACACGCCCCCGACGCGTTTGGCGCCTCGCTCCGCGGCGCGGCCCTGCCCTTAGCCACGCCTCTTGCCACGCCCAGGACAGGACAGGCCCGGCCCTCAGCGCGGCTCTGACTGGCTCGGCGAAGGCCTTCGGCCTATCAGGGCTCGGCCCCGCCCCTCTCCCCGCCCCGTTCGGCTCTGATTGGCTCAGCCGCGAAGGGCCAGGCCTCTGTGGCTCTCAGCCCCGCCCCCTCCTGACTCCGCCCTCTGCACGGCTCTGACATGCTCTGGCCAATCCGGCCTCGGCCCCGCTTCCAGCCACGCCCATCTTCCTGGTCAGCACTAGGCTAACGGCTCGACCCTCTGCCCCGGCCCTCAGCCCCGCCCACCTCCAGGCTCCGCCCCTCCCGTCTCGGCCCTCTCCTCGCTTCACGACGGCTCCGCCCACACCGCGGTGCCAACCCAGGCCCCGCCCAGAACAGCCCATCCAGTCATTGGGCTCCGCCCATGTCTCACGTCACTCATAGGCTCCGCCCCGGGCCCGCCCACGGTTTGCCACGCCCCGCCGCCTACTTTGCTCAGGACGGACAGACCCGACAGACTGTCTTCTTCCTCTAGGGTGGGTCCCTGGGCAAAGGGGCCAAGCAGGGCCGACCCACTCATGGAGAAGGCAGAGGCTATTTATTTATTCTGGAATGGCCTGATCTCCATCCCATAGGAAATACACTCAAGTACCAGACAGGAAACCCAAAAAGTGCCCCTGGAAAAGCCATTTGGGGAGGCAGGCTTTGTTTGGCAACCTGGGTCCCAAGCCGCCTCCATTTCAAAGCAGAAGTACTGCAGCCGTACTTGGGAGTAGCCACTGGGTGATACTGGGAAGTGGGACCTATCCAAGGCCAAACCTCAGGAGACCATTCTGCCCGCAGCTCCAAGTGGCAGGAAGGGGAAGGGCAACGGGGACCCAAGAGGCCACTGACCCTTCTACTCAGAGGTGCGGGGAGAGTTAAAAGGCGCAGGAGAGCTGACCCACATAGCTAAAGGGCTTGGAAGGAGCTGGGGAGGAGCTGGTTTGGATTTGCCAGAAACAAAAGCACAACTACCACCTGCTTCTTTGGGTGCCGGAAACATTTGTAAGCTGGACTGTCATAAAGGTTGCTCAACAGGGATGTGTATTAATGTTGCCCTTGGGCAGGACACCTGTTACAATGGGAAGGTTGTATATGGTATAGAATAATATACCTCGATAAAAGTTTGCTTTTTTAATATGGCATGGGGCCAAAGCGATAGGACAAGTACAGAAAGTAGGCTTTTGTATTTGCCTTGCACAAGGCCAACCCAGTTCCAATCCCTGGCATCCTATGGTGCCCAGAATCCACCTGAAGTGCAAAACTGTTGGGTTACACCTTATTTTACCTAAAACAAAGTTTATCCCTGGTTTCTTTGTATCTGTTTGTTGACAACTTGGTTTCACCCAAAACAAAGATTGTCTGACTTGTAAACCTGAGTGGGTTTACTGCTCCACCCAGGGGTGATCTCTGTACTTAATAAAAATCTCCTGGCAGGCAGGAGATCCATACTAGAAGAAGGCCAGACTACACGTGTTTCACCCTCAGCCTGGACTGGGTTTTTTCTTGTGCGATCCTGATTTGGACTGTTCACCTGGGCTTGGAGATACGGTGCATGGGGTGATTTTATAACTAGAATAACCTTCCCCTTAATACACACACACCCGCAAATCGGCATGCCTCTCCTTGGGAGATAGTTCCTTAATACTAAAGTGCTTTTATTTTGGGGCCACAATCAGCAATGCTGGGGACTCTACGGAAAGGGGTCTATTCCCAACTTAGCACTCAGAGATTTCTCGTTAGTGTTGTATGACAGTGTAGAAGGAGTATAGGATTTGGGGACATGGGGGAGAAGCACTCAGATCTGGGGTTGATACAAGGATTTTGGGGGCTACCTCCAGTGGTATTCAGGGGGACCATATATGGTGTGGCGAATCATACTGGGGTTGACTTGGTGCAAGTCAACTGCCTTTCCCCCCTGTATCCTCTGGTACCTGGTGCAGTAATCTTAAACACAACAGGATGACTGAAGTTTTAAAAACAAAGGAGGATGGTGAGGAGAGGAGAAAAGGATAGAGGGAAAGAGAAGGGAAGGGAGAAGAGGAAAGGGAGCCCCAGGAACCAGGCACAGATACAGGAGAACACTTTTTTTTTTTTTTTTTTTTTTTTTTGGTTTTTGGGCCACACCCGGTGACGCTCAGGGGTTACTCCTGGCTATGCGCTCAGAAGTCACTCCTGGCTTGGGGGACCATATGGGACGCCAGGGGATCGAACCGAGGTCCGTCCTAGGTTAGCGCAGGCAAGGCAGGCACCTTACCTCCAGCGCCACCGCCCGGCCCCAGGAGAACACTTTTATATAAAAATCTTTTATAAAAAAAGAGCCCTGCGGGGGCCGGAGCAATAGCACAGCGGGTAGGGCATTTCATTTGCATTGCACACAGCCGACGCAGGTTCGGATCTCTGGCATCCCATACAATCCTAAGGTCCCCGAGCCTGCCGAGAGGGGTTTTTGAGTACAGAGCCAGAGGAAGGCCTGAGTAACACTGGGTGTGACCCAAAAATCAAAACCATAAAACAAACATGTCGCTACAGTTTCACACACAAAACAGGAGCCTGTGACTGGTGTGAGGTGGCCAGGTGGTGATGTAGGACTAGGTCACGAACCCACTCAGGTAGTTGCTGACATGGGCTAGGGGACTCGTGATGCTTCTATGCTCATCTCACTTTCTCGTCTAGGGCCAGGGATGAAACCTGGGGCCTCACACACGCGAAGTCCCTGAGCTTCATTTCCCACCCTTATGTCTTTTTAAGAAAAAGAGCTCTTGGGGCCGGAGTGGTGGTGCAAACAGTAGGGTATTTACCTTACTGCTCGCTAACCTAGCATGGACCACAGTTCGATCCCCTGTCGCCCCAAATGGTCCCCCAAGCCAGGAGCAATTTCTGAGCTCATAGCCAGGAGTAACCCCTGAGCATCACCGGGTATGGTCTGTCTCCCCCAAAAAAACAAAAAAAGGTCCTAAGACAGATGTCACTGTCCTCTCCCCACCAAATCATAGCACAAGGCTAGACCCTCACTGACTGCCAGACAGCTGCCCTTAGTCCACTCCAAGTGGAAGAAAATGGGGTTCAGACAGCAGTAGGGTGTATGTGTCAGGAGACGAGAGGTTGGCAGTGGCAGCCAGCACTGGCCTCATGTCCGCAGAGCCCAGGGCTAAACCGAAGGGCCGTGGCTGGCAGTTGAAAGCTTCCAGGCTGATAGTGGGAGCCCGGGGACCACCGGGTGTACCCCAGCTTGTATCTAATATCCCAGGAGCTTCTTGGCCTCCTCGCTCTGGGCTTGTAGGGTCTCGCTGGCATACTTCCGGAGGAGCTCCATCTTCTTCCTGCGCACCAATGCCTCCTCGATCTGCGCAGAGCAAGAGCACATCGCTCAGTTTTGCCCCTCAGCAAGATCCCCTGCCCTGTGGCTTGTCAGAAGGGGATCCCCAAAAGGAAAGGACACCAGAGGGCCCCGTACGGGGACCTCCCACAGAGCAGAGCCTCATCGGAAAGGAAGTTAGATGGACAGGCTGCCCCAGGTAGTTCCCTCCTACCTCCTGCTGGGATGGCACGGGAACATGAGCAATAAACTTCTGCTGTCCGTCCTCCCCTCGCTTCTCCTGGCTGCTCTCCTCGTCGGACTGCAGAAAGAAGCACCCACAGCCTGAGTAGGAGCAAGGGGAGTCGGGGGCACTCACCCAGGGAAACCCACTCAATCAGGGAGAGAGCAAGGTGAACCTCCTGCAGCACAGAATGAGGACAGCGAGAATGGATGGAGGACAGGGCTGTGAAAGGTCACCCGACCCGCCCTCCATGCCTGCAGATCTGCCCATATTTGAACCTCATGACCTGAAGACAGTATAGGAGATAGGAGTCTGACTTCATGCAGTTGACCTAGGTTTTATATCTAGCCCAAGTACCATTAAGAGTGATTCCTGGGGCCGGGCGGTGGCGCTGGAGGTAAGGTGCCTGCCTTGCCTGCGCTAGCCTAGGACGAACCGCGGTTCGATCCCCCGGCGTCCCATATGGTCCCCCAAGAAGCCAGGAGCAACTTCTGAGCGCATAGCCAGAAGTAACCCCTGAGCGTCACAGGGTGTGGCCCAAAAACCAAAAAAAAAAAAAAGAGTGATTCCTAAGCACAGAACCAGGAAGAAGACCTTAATACTACCAGGTGTGAACATAAATCAAAAAAGAACCTTGGGGCCGGAGCAATAGCACAGCAGTAAGGAGTTTGCAGCTGACCCAGGACAGACCGTGTTTGATCCCCCGCCGTCCCATGTGGTCCTCCCCCCAAGCCAGGAGCAATTTCTGAGTGCATAGTCAGGAGTAACCCCTGAGCGTCACTGGGTGTGGGCCCCCCCCCCCAAAAAAAAAAAGAACCTTATAAAAAATTGGGGTGGGGAGGGAGTGGAGTTAAGCCACATCCAGCAGTGCCTAGGACTCACTCCTGGTTCTCTATGTTAAGTGCTTTGGGAGACATATGTAGGACCAGGGATGGAACCTAAGTCAGCTGCATGCAAGATAAGCACCTTATCCGCGGTACTATTTTTCTGGCCTGCTTCTGCACACATCATTTTTTTTCTGCACACATCCTGTTTTTTTTTTTTTTTTTTTTTTTTGGTTTTTGGGCCACACCCAGCGTTGCTCAGGGGTTACTCCTGGCTGTCTGCTCAGAAATAGCTCCTGGCAGGCATGGGGGACCCTATGGGACACCGGGATTCAAACCAACCACCTTTGGTCCTGGATCGGCTGCTTGCAAGGCAAACACTGCTGTGCTATCTCTCCGGGCCCTTCTGCACACATCTTAATATCAAAATAAACCACTTATGGGGCCGGAGCAATAGCACAGCGTTAAGGCGCTTGCCTTGCACACGGCCAACACAGGAAGGACTCTGGTTTGAATCCTGGCATTCCATATGGTGCCCGAGCCTGCCAGGAGCGACTTCTGGGTGCAGAGCCAGAGCCAGGAGTAACTCCTGAACGCCACCGGGTATGACCCAAAAAAAATAAACAAACAAACAAACAAAAAGACACCCACTTATGAAAGCAGAAGAGCCACTGAGAAGGGCTACTCCTGGTTCAGGAGTGTTCAGGAGAGTCTCATAGAGGTGTCTAGGCCTCCTGCCCACTGAGCTGTCCCTACTGTCCAACAGCAGCCCTCCTTGAGACAGGCCAAGACGATCAGGAAATAAGACACCAAAAAAACAAGCCCAATTCTGCTCTATGCCAACTTCACACAAAAAGTAAACTGGGTTACGAGTGGTCAGAAGAGAGTCACCATAGCCAACAGAAAAGGGGGCCAGTGACAGTACACTGGAGAGGGTGTTTGCCATGCACATAGCCAACTTGGGTTCAACCTCTGACATCCCATAGGGTCCCCTGAGCCCATCAGATGTACTCACTGAGCACTGCTGCTGTGGCTCAAAACAAAACAAACAAACAAAACTAACAGAAGAGGGTTCGGGAGAGAGCTCAGAGGAATCTGAGCACTGATTGTAGGTATCCGAGATTCAATCCCCAGCACCCCAAGATCTCCTGAGTATCCCCTGACCATGGGCCAGTAGAACGTCCTAGAACCACCAGATGTAACCCAAAAACAAAACACAAAAGAAAGACTATGGTGGTTAAGTTGCTTGCCTTGCAAAGTCAAAAATGAAAAAACATACATTGCGTAGAGAGGCCAGGGGTGGATCCCCAGCACCCCACATTCCCTAAGCACTCCCAGGAGCACTAAGCCAGGAATAGCCACTGAACACTGTCAGGTATGGACCCCAAAAGAAATTCCACCACAGTATATTCCAGAGGAGCAATCTCTAAGAAGCCAGTAAAACCTGGATTTCACCAAGTGCTGTGAGTTTTTCCTGGCTGGACCCTCCCTACCACTTGGGAGCTGTTCTTCATGCCCATCATCCAGGAGGGCAAATCCCATCCTCGAGAAGGACTTTAACTTCACCCCTTGTATGAGCCCAGCTCCACTTTCTCCCTCAACTGATTCTCCCTAGGCCCAGGTTAGCAAGAACCAGGAGCACTGAGGTCCGCCCAGTACCTCCTCTTCAGTGACAGCATAGATATTGATCTCTTCTTCCTCTTCCTCCTCCTCTTCCTTTTCTCCTCTCGCCAGCCGGGCCTCTCGTTCCACTCGCCACTTCTCAGCCAAATCAGCTCTGACTGAAGACAAGGGAGAGGGTTGGCACTGTTCATACTGGGGTCTAAATAAGTTTTTTCCTGAGGTCCACTTGGTTATTGTTTTGTTTTTTTTTTGTTTTTTTTTGTTTTTTTTTTTTTTGGTTTTTGGGCCACACCCGTTTGACGCTCAGGGGTTACTCCTGGCTATGTGCTCAGAAATCGCCCCTGGCTTCAGGGGGACCATATGGGACGCCGGGGGATCGAACCGTGGTCCGTCCTACGCTAGCGCTTGCAAGGCAGACACCTTACCTCCAGCGCCACCTTCCCGGCCCCTTGGTTATTGTTTTGGCTTCTGGGTTACACCCAACGGTGCTCAGGTGTTTTAGGGATCTCTGCATTTAGGGGTCACTTCTGGTGGGCTTAGGAAACCAGATGTGGTAATGGGAAATGAACCCAGGTCAGATGTATGCAAAGCAAGTACCCTACCCACTGTATTATCTGGGCTCCTTTAAAACCAATGCAGGGCAAAGGTGACTGTCCCCGCTGGAACAGGACACCCCTTCTTTGCCCTGGAGGGCAGAAGCTCACATAAGAAGCTGATCTGACAGTAGCTCTGGTCTCAAGTGGCTTCAAGACAGCTTTTATTGCTGATTGAGGGGATGGGAAGGCAACTGGGGAAAATGGTGGTGGGAAATGACACTGGTGAAGAGAAGGATGTTGGAACACTATGAATGACACTCAACTATCAACAATTTTTAACCCTAAGTGATTTAATTTTTAAAAAAAGACAGCTTAGGGCCCGGAGAGATAGCACAGCGGCGTTTGCCTTGCAAGCAGCCGATCCAGGACCAAAGGTGGTTGGTTCAAATCCCGGTGTCCCATATGGTCCCCCATGCCTGCCAGGAGCTATTTCTGAGCAGATAGCCAGGAGTAACCCCTGAGCACCGCCGGGTGTGGCCCCAAAACAAAAACAAAACAAAACAAAACAAAAAAACAGCTTAGGCGAAGCAGTGGCACAGTGGTAGGGCATTTTTGCCTTGCACGCAGCTGACCCAGGATGGACCACGGTTCAATTCACCCGGCATCCCATATGGTCCCCCAAGTCAGGAGTGATTTCTGAGCGAAGAGTCAGGAGTAACCCCTGAATGTCACTGGGTGTGGCCCAAAAACAAAACAACACAACAACAACAAAAAAAAGGACAGCTTATAAATACTGTTTTTGTTTTTTGTGGGCACAACTTGCAATGCTCAGGACTTATTCCTGGAGCTACACTCAGGAATTACTTTTGGTAGTGTTCGGAAGACATATAAGATGCCAGGGGTCAAACTCATAGGCAAAACAAACGCCCTACCAGTGTTACCTACTATGACCCCAGCCCCATTCAAGACAGCTCTAAGGGGACACCTATATCTTTAACTCTATAAGCCGAGTGGCTTCCTGACATGCTTCATGAAAATAGAGACCTGGGCACAGTAAACTGGCAAAGTACTAAGTGAGTTCTGACTTCTGGAGTGGGTATGATTCATCCCTCGGGTATTAGCACTTGTCTCCTCCTCTCTACAGGTTCGGGACAAGGACTTCCCAGAAGCAGGTCGGGAAAAGCTGAGTTCGGTGCCAGACAGGTGGAAGTGCTCAGAGAATGACATACAACCTATTCACACTGACAATGTTCAGGCTGTGTTGAACAAAACCTGTGAAGCTGCTAATGTGGCCACATTCTACATATGACTCCAAGAAAGGTCTGTCTGAGGGGTGGGAGAGATAGTGCAGTGGGTAGGACACCTGCCTTGCAAATGGCAGACGCGCGCGCGAGCGTGTGTGTGTGTGTGTGTGTGTGTGTGTGTGTGTGTGTGTGTGTGTGTGTGTGTGTGTGTGTGTGTGTGTGTAAAAACAAAAAAACAAAAACAAAACCCCACTTTCAAAGAAAACAGAAAACATTTCTAATAGAACAAAATGCCCACACTTACATTTCTTCTCATATTCTTGTTCCAAAGGCACAATAACACCATCATCTTCGTCAAGGTAACCATAATATTCAAAATCAATCGCCTTCATGAGCTCAGCACGTGTCTTTCTCGGTGGAGGAAGAGCTAAAAGAAGAGTATCAATGAAGTAGATTCACTCTCCCATCACAGCCCCACTCCAGTGTTCATCTCACAGAGGCTGTGAGCACATGAAAACTTCCTGAAAAGAGAACTGCTTTCTCCAGCACAGAATTACAGGCAGAGCTCGGTTTGTCTGGTTTCATTTGTATTTACTTTGCAGTAAGAATCATTCCAATCAGGGGCCAGAGAGATGGCTTGCTCAAGAGTTAAAGCACTTTCCTTGCATGCCACTGACCTCACTGAGGTATTCTTTGTTTACTCATTTGCTTATTGGAACCACATTCAGAAATGTTCAAGACTTACTCCTGGCACTGAGTGCAGAAATCACTCAGATTTTTGGAAGAACTCTAGGCTATGCTGGGTCAGCTATGGGCAAGGCAAACACCTTAAACCCTATAATTTATCTCCTTGGTGGTACTGGGAATCAAGCCTTCATGTTCACATTCAAGACAATATTCTACAATAAGAAGGGCAAGAGAGGTAGCACAGGAGTGGAGGCACTGGTTTTGTATATGACTGACCATGAGTCAATTCCTGGTACCACATATGGTCTCCTGACCCAAACCTGTACCCCATATTTATAAATAAGCCAAAAAAAAAAGAATAAGAGGGCTGGAGCAATCGCACAGTGGGTAGGGCGCTTGCTTTGTATGCAACTGACCCCGGTTCGATCCCAGGATTCCCATATGGTATCCTGAGCCAACCAGAAGTGATTCCTTAGCACTGAGCCAGGAGTTACCCCTGTACACAGCTGAAAATGTCCCCCGACCAAAAAAAAAAAAAGAAAAACTTATAATGTTAAGAAGAAAAATGGGGCCCGGAGAGATAGTACAGAGGTGTTTGCCTTGCAAGCAGCTGATCCAGAACCTAAGGTGGTTGGTTCGAATTCCGGTGTCCCATATGGTCCCCTGTGCCTGCCAGGAGCTATTTCTTTTTTTTTTTTTTTTTTTGGGCCACACCCGGCGATGCTCAGAGGTTACTCCTGGCTGTCTGCTCAGAAATAGCTCCTGGCAGGCACGGGGGATCATATGGGACACCGGGATTCGAACCAGCCACCTTTGGTCCTGGATTGGCTGCTTGCAAGGCAAACGCCGCTGTGCTATCTCTCCGGGCCCCCAGGAGCTATTTCTAAGCAGACAGCCAGGAGTAACCCCTGAGCATCACTGGGTGTGGCCCAAAAACCAAAAAAAAAAAAAAAAAGAAGAAAAATGATCCAGGATTAGAGATAGTACAGAGGCCAGGACACATGCCCTGTATGCAGGTGACCTGGATTTGATCCCCAGCACCCAATATGGTCCCCTTAATTATTTTAGCTATTGTTAATAACTCAAGCCTACCCAATCTAGCATAATAAATTTAAAAATAAATGACGGTTGGGGCCGGGCGGTGGCGCTAAAGGTAAGGTGTCTGCCTTGCCAGCACTAGCCTAGGACGGACCGCGGTTCGATCCCCCGGTGTCCCATATGGTCCCCCAAGCCAGGAGCGACTTCTGAGTGCATAGCCAGGAGTAACCCCTGAGCATCAAACGGGTGTGGCCCAAAAACCAAAAAAAAAAAAAATAAATAAATAAATGAGGGTGTGGGAGTATGGAGGGCTGGAGAAAACATAAGGAGCTTGCCTTGTATGGTGCCAATCCGAGCTGAATCCCTGGCACAGCGCTATCACAGGAATAATCCCTGACATCTCTGGGTGTGGCCCATAAAACAGAAAGTTATTAAAAATTAAACAAGGCTTTAAGAAAGGCAAATTCGGGGCCAGCGTGGTGGCGCTAAAGATAAGGTGTCTGCCTTGCCAGTGCTAGCCTAGGATGGACCGTGGTTCGATCCCCCGGCGTCCCATATGGTCCCCCAAGCCAGGAGCGACTTCTGAGTGCATAGCCAGGAGTAACCCCTGAGTGTCACCGGGTGTGGCCCAAAAACAAAACAAAACAAAAAATTAAAAGGTATCCAACAATTCACCTCGTGGATGGGATACATTTGGGGCCGGGAAGGTGGCGCTAGAGGTGAGGTGTCTGCCTTGCAAGCGCTAGTTTAGGACGGACCGTGGTTTGATCCCCCGGTGTCCCATATGGTCCCCCCAAGCCGGGAGCGATTTGAGCGCATAGCCAGAAGTGGCCCCTGAGCGTCAAACGGGTGTGGCCCCCCCCCAAAAAAAAGAAAGGCAAATTCTATTTTCATTGTTTTGGGGGGAGGGCCATACGCTGCAGTGTTCAGGGATTACTCCTGGCAGTGTTCGGGAAACCTTATATTGTACCAGAGGCATGCTAAATGCATCCAGGGTACTAAATGTTGAAGGGCAGCACCTTGCCTGCTGTACCTCTCTGGCCCTAGACTTACATTTCTAAACATACAACTGGAAGAAAAAGAGTAGAACTAAGGCATAAGTGTGAATATGGGTCCTATTCTTCTTGCTTTCACACTCTTCTGATAAAATGCTTAAGCCTACTTTCCTAAAAGTGAAAATAATGTATATGACTAGCAAACCATACTTGTTGTGCATTCTGGAAGGCCACAGGGTTGGGATGGAGTTTCCCAGAGCCATAAGAAGGCGCAGGAAAGGTATGGCTGCCAGCTTAAAATCACAGAACAAGGGGCCGGAGAGATAGCATGGAGGTAAGGCGTTTGCCTTTCATGCAGGAGGTCATTGGTTCAAATCCCGGCACCCCATATGGTCCCCTGTGCCTGCCAGGAGCAATTTCTGAGCCTGGAGCCAGGAATAACCCCTGAGCACTGCCGGGTGTGACCCAAAAACCAAAAAAAAAAAAAAATCACAGAACAAATCCTTTCTCTACTTCTATCTCCTGGGCTTTGGCCCAAGGTTTTACCTCTTCAGTATGTTTTTTTTTTTTTTTTTTTTTTGGGGGGGGGGGTTTGGGCCACACCCGGTAACGCTCAGGGGTTACTCCTGGCTATGTGCTCAGAAGTTGCTCCTGGCTTGGGGGACCATATGGGACACCGGGGGATCGAACCACAGTCCGTCCAAGGCTAGCGCAGGCAAGGCAGGCACCTTACCTTCAGCGCCACTGCCCGGCCCTTCAGTATGTTTTTTGAATCATGAAAGTAACAGAAAGGTGACACTGACTTAAGGAACTTAAGTCTTAAAACCTGAACCTGTCACTTTAACTACTGATGCTGAAAGGGAGGGAGTATGAATAGATGGATACAGAAGGAATAACCTAGAGTTGTTTTTTTGTTTTGGGGCCACATCCAGCAGCGCTCAGGGGTTTCTCCTGGTTCTGTGCTCAAAAATCACTCCTGGCAGGCTCGGGAGACCATATGGGATGCCAGGGATCGAATCTGGGTCAGCCGCATGCAAGGCAAACATCCTACAAGCTGTGTTATCACTCCAGTCCTGAAATAACTGAATTTTTAACCAACTAATCAGAGATTAAAACCTTCACAAATATTAGTTACTTACGTTCTTTTTCAAACAGCTCTCTAACACCAGGCAAATCTTTTGCTGCACCAAAGTACTTGTAACCTCGATTTCCTGGGACTTCTCTGCCTTCATGATCTAACATTTTAGGGCCAACTTTCTGATTGGGAAGAAAAAAGACAAAATGAATCTGTGCCTTAAACTCACTATTTTCAGCTTCAGAGATTTACAGATTTTCACAATTACACATTTCACATTTACAGATAATGCTAAATGTAGAAAATACTTCTGTACTCATTTTGTTAATCACTTAAAATATCAGCATAGGCTAGAGAGATAGTACAGAGGTAGGGTGCTTGTCTTGCATACACTTAACCCAGGTTCAATTCCCAGCATCTCAATTGATCTCCAGAGCACCACCAGGAGTCACCAACACCCCGAACAAGGAACCTTCCCACTATACTACCTCTCCAGCCCCATTTAAAAAAAAGTTTCCATAAAAAAATTGCAGAAATGGGGCCAGAGAGACAGCGGTAGGGCATTTGTTTTGCACGCAGCCAGTCCAGGATGGATGGTGGTTCAAATCCCAGCATCCCATAAGATTCTCATGCCTGCCAGGAGCAATTTCTGTGCACAGAGCCAGGAGTAACGCCGAGAGCAGCCAGGTATGACTCAAAATAAACTGCATACATGAGGCCAAAGAGATAGTACAGCTAGTAGGATGTTTGTCTTGCATGTGTCCAACTCAGGTTCAGTCCCCAAATCCCACCAGTGATCCCTGAACACAGAGCTAGAACCCCTGGGCATCACTGAGAGTGGTCCCCCCAAAAAAAACAAGCAAACAAACCAGGCAGCTGAAATCACAAGAAGTAGAAGACAAATGCAATATATACAAAAGATAGATTTCTATTCATTAAAATGATGATGCCAGGAGCTAGAGCGATATAGCACAGCAGGTCAAGTTTTTCGAGCCCTGGTATCCCATAGAGTTCCCTGAGCCTGCAAGCAGTGATTTCTGAACACAGAGCCAGGAGTAACCCCTGAGCGCTGCCGGATGTGGTCCAAACATAAAACAAAAAATAAATTAAAAAGATCTCAGCAGTCAGAGATAGTACGGCAGGATATCATGCTTGCTTTGAATGTAACACAACTGGGTTCAATCCCTGGCACTCTATATGGTCCCGACCCCACCAGGAGTGAGCCCCGAGTAGAGTCAGGAACAAGCAGTGAGCACAATCAGGTGTAGCCAAAACCCAAAAAAAGACAAATAATAAGAAAAGATGTAAGTATAGAGGTAACTCAATGTTAAAGCACATACTTCATATACATGAGACCCTGAGCTTGATCCTGGCATGCTCCAAAACTGTTTGTTTTTGGTTTTTGGGTCACAACGGCAGCACTAAAAGTTCCTCCTGGCTCTGTGATCAGAAATCACTCCTGGCAGACTCAGGGGATCATCTGGGATGCTGGGATTCGAACCACTGTCCGTCCTGGATTGGCTGTGTGCAAGGCAAATGCCTTACCACTGTGCTATTTCTCCGGCCCCAAAGTGTCTTTCTTTTTTGCTTTTTGGGCCACACCGGCAGCGCTCCTGGGTTACTCCTGGCTCTGCGCTCAGAATTCACTTCTGGCAGGCTCAGGGTACCATATGGGATGCCGGGGATAGGACCCAAGTCCGTCTTGGGTTGGCCGTGTGTAAGGCAAACGCCTTACCGCTGTGCTATTGCTCGGGCCCCCATACTCCAAAATTTAAAAAGAAAAAGTGACTTTCTATTAGAGAGAAAATATAGCAGGTATACAAATGCCCTATACACAACAGACCCGGATCAATCTCCAACAGCATACAGGCTCCCCCAAGCACCACCAGACGTGATCCCTGAGCAGAGCCAGGAATAAACCCTGACCAGTCAGGTGTGGCCCCCTCAGCCTTCCAAAAAATTAGATTAAAATTATACCAACACCTACATGTGTTAAATGATCCTGGCCAAGGTCCTATACTAGACAGGAAAATACTAAACAAAAATTAATAGAAAAAACTGGTGAATCATAAATAAGAGAAAATTATTCTACCAAAATTAAGTATCAAGGGGTGAAAGCTAGTGATATGGTTTAGCTCTATGCTTGTACCATGTGGTTCTCCAGCCATGTTGGGAATAAGCCTTCAGTACCAAACCAAGAGAGTCCCTGATCACTGCAGTGTATTCAAAATCAAATAAGTGTGATACTATTTGGTATCAATAAGTACCAAATGTACTTATTACTTACCAATAAGTACCAAATAAGTATAACACTAAAGGGGTTGGAGAGATAGCACAGTGGTATTGTTTGCCTTGCACACGGCAAACCCAGAATAGACCTAGATTCTATCCCCCAATGTCTCGTGAGCCAGGAGGGATTTTTGCGTGCATAGCCAGGAGTAACCCCTGAGCATCACCGCATATGGTCCAAAAACAAACAAACAAAAAAAAAAGTATGACACTACAGATAGTGTCATACAACCATACATGTGCGTTTTCACATGTACCATGTATTTGAAGTAAGCCCAAAGCCTGAAACATGCACAATGTATGTCAGCTCCATCCTTTGCATAATTCTTGACATCTTGTGAAACTAAACTAAACTAAAGAGGCTAAAGATGTAGTTCTGGGGTAGAAAACACATTTTGCATATTTAAATTCCAGCACCTCAAAACAAGAACCTGAAACTCTAAATGTTTGATTTTCCATTTTGTGGCCACACCTGGCAGTGGTCAGGGGCAATTCTAGCAGGGCTTTAGACAACTATGCAGTGCATGGTTTGAAACTCTGACTCCCAAATATAAAGCATGTACTCCAGAGCTTTGATGCAGGCACTGCTGGGGGGGGAGGTGTGCTGGGGAGGAGGTTACCCCTATCCCTGGCCCTCAAAAAAACTCCCTAGGAAAGAGACAGAACCTCATTTTGGTCTGGTTTTATAATGAGTTTCAGTCACATTCCTAGGAGAAGTAATGAGCATCTGCATTACAAGAAAGCAATGTACAGGAAACAAACCCACCACTGCCACACAAGGGCTGAAACTGAATGTCCTGGGCACATTCAGGTGTCCAGAATGGGCACAAACAGGTGTCCAAGAAATAAGACGTGGGCCAACACAACACTACAGTGGGTTTAATCCCTGGCACTCCATATGGTTCCCCAGGACTGCCAGGAGTGATCCTTGAGTGCAGAGCCAGAAATAAGACCTGAACACCACCAGGTATGCCTTGAAATTTAAACAAAAAAAAAAAAAAGAAAGAAAGAAAGAAAGAAAAGATCAACATGCGGGAAAATTGCCAATGCATCTGACAGATCACATTACAGTTCACTGATCAGGTTCCACGAGATAAAATTACCGGTATTCTGGGACAGTATTTTTCAAAGCTGAAAGCCATTTGTGGGTTTAATTAAAGTGTGTCATACAATCAACTTTTCTGACCACACCCAGAAGTACGCAGATCAGGGCTTACTCCTGTTCTCTGAGTTCAGAAAGCACTTTGGCAGGCAAAAAAGGGACAAAATGGAATGCAGGGAATCAAACCTGAGTTGGCCACATGCAAAGTAAGTGCCCTGCCTGCTATACTATTGCTCTAGTCCTCAATCATCAACGTTTTATTTTTAGACCATGCCCAGAAAAGCTCAGGGGTTATTCCTGGCTCTGTACTCGAGAATTACTCCGGATGGTACATGGACCCATAAAGGGTTCCGGGGACTGTACCTGGGTAACCTGGCCAAATGTAAGGTCAGAGTTCTCCTACTCTACTATCACTTGGCCCCAGTAATTATCAACTTATTTTGTTATTGTTGTTATTGTGGTTTTTGGGCTCAGGGGTTACTACTCGCTCTGCATTCAGGGAACACTCCTGTCAAGATTGGGGAACCATGAGGGATGCCAAGGATCAAACCTGGTTTTGCTTTGGCAAGCAAAGCAAGTGTACCCACAGTACTATCACTTCAGCTCCAATCATGAACTTTTTAAAACCAAAATAGAGGATCAGGGATATAGTTCAATTGGTAGAGCATAAGCCTTGCTTGTACAATGCCCTAGGTTCAATTCAGAAACACCAAAATAAAAAAGCGCCAGGAAAAAAATCAAAGTACATCTCACATGTAATTTCTAGCATCTCTGTATGCTGGGCTGTGATAGAGAAAAGGTGGGAGCATTCCTACCAGGGAAAATATCAACAAAAAGTGTAGAGGAGAGACTCCAAAGGAGTCAAACATATCCTACATGTGGGAAAGCATATGGGCCCCGAAGCACTGATAGGAAGATCCCAGGATTTTCTCCTGAGACAGGAGAAGCCCGAAAGCACCACCAGGAGGGGTCCAGAAACAAAACAAATAAGAGCCAACTTAAGATGCCAGGTAGTTGGCTCAAAGGGCCGAAGCACATGACTGAGAGGGAAAAAGCCCCCAATTTGTTGTATGGAAACACATGGTCCCCAAGAATCACTCGGGTTTTCTGGTGGCCTCCAGAAACACAGTTTGCTTATGCGCAAGTGCTGAACCATTGGAATTGCTGGGCTGGAAGTATCCTGAGCACAGCCTGGAAAGGCCAGAAGTAAAAGTCCACAATGACTGCTCTAATTCCCAGAGTTCAGAGGGAACTGTGAGGGACTGAGGTTCTTTACCCCAGAGGCTCTTAAGATCAAGCGGTTTATTCAAGGACAGCAGGCCATCTACATAGATCCCCGTCTTCCCTACAGCCTGTACTAAGGACCTTTCGGCTTTATCCTAACTACTACATTTTCATGGATTTCCCAGCCCACGCCAAAAACACTTTTTTTTTTTTTTTTTTTTTTTGTGGTTTTTGGGTTACACCCGGCAGTGCTCAGGGGTTTTTCCTGGCTCCATGCTCAGAAATTGCACCTGGCAGGCATGGGGGACCATATGGGACGCCGGGATTCGAACCAATGACCTTCTGCATGAAAGGTAAATGCCTTACCTCCATGCTATCTCTCCGGCCCCGCCAAAAACACTTTTAAGCCTTCTTTCATTTTACAAATGCTGCAGGGATGTAAAGCTATATGGAATGACCCTGTCTTCAAAAGCTCACACCTTCACCCTCTAGAGCCACTGGAGCTGCTGCATACTTACTCCATAATCAGGGCCTCCCAGCTCTTTAATCCGGACCTCCCAGTGGCCTTTTTCTCTTAGCAGTTTGTTGATTTCATCATTCAGATCACGAATTCTGAATTCACCCAAACCAGCTGGAAAACAACAACAGTAATATTTCCTCAAATTAACATTCAGTGTTAGACTGTAGATAGTACAGCCAGTAGGGTACTTGCCTGGCACATGGCCAATCTGGGTTCTCTACCCAGCATCCCACATGGTCCCCCAAGCAAGCACCTCCAGGAGTGATCCCTGAGGACTAAGCCAGAAGTAACTCCTGAACATCACTGGGTATGGCCCAAAAACAAAAAACAAACACAAATATTCAATGCCATGCCCTTAAGCAACACCTACAGAAATATAAAATATGAGTCAGAGAGATTGTACAGTGAATAAAGCATTTGCCTTGCAACCTGGTACACCCAGGTTTGACTCCTGATAAAACATATATTGTCCCTGCACTGCCAGGAGTAATCCCTTAGTGCAGAGACAGAGTAAGTTCTAAGTACAGGTGTGGTGCTTAGCTAAGTTTGGCCCAGAAATCTAAAAACCATACACTTATACAACAAGTACAAAATAGAAAAAACAATAGTAGGCCAGAGAGATCAGTCTGGTGTGAGGGAGGGAGGAAGGAAGGAAGGAAGGAAGGAAGGAGCTTTAGAGGCTGAGCTGAAGAGACAGTATAATGGTGGGTAAGGTGCTTGCCTAGCATGTACCAAACCCAGGTTCAATCCCCAGCATCCCATATGCCCCCCCAAGCACCCATGAGAATCTATCTACCTTATCATCATCACTGACTGTGGGCCCCAGAAAACAAAAGCAAGACATAAAAACAAAACCATTAATAGATCCTTCGTGAGAGAACAGCAGATAAAGTGCTTGCCTTACACTCGCCTGACTCAGGTTCAATCCCCAGCACCCCATAACGGACCATCCTTTGAGCCCTGCCTGTAGTGATATCTGAGCATCGAGTCCGAGTTCTGTGCATGGCCCCAAAACCAAGAAAAACATTAATACCTCCATAAATGAAAGGTACAGATTATGAAGAGATTCCAGCAGCTTACGGAGGGGAAAAAAAAATCTTTGAAAAAATAAATAAATAACATTGGGGGAGGGGGGGAAGCTTAAAGGATGGAGCCAAACTGATAATACGGTGGGTGGGTAAGGCGCTTGCTTGCCTTACCTGCACTCAAACCGGTTCTCTCCCTGGCAACCCAGATTGTCCTCAAGTACTGCCAGGAGTAATCCCTGAGTGCAGAACAAACAAAAAAGATAGCTTAAAGGGGTGGGCACATGTAGGAGAATTGGGTTCAGTCCTTGGCACTGCTGGGATGGACCCCTGATCACAGCCAGGAGTAACCCCTCATCCACTGCTAGGTGTGTCCAAACCGCCTCTGTCCCTCAAAACACAATTAACAACTGGAGACATACAAATAGCAAGCCTGCAGTTTCAATTATATAACTATGAAAACAGCAACCTCTTAGAGCTGAGGGAATTTCACATTCAACACCAGCAAAGATCCAGTGAGTTCTCATGTCCAGTGAAAGATTTGCGAGACAGACAGACTAGGGTTGGAAAGATAGTAAAACATTAAGGCATGAGGCTGGAGCGGTGACGCTACAGGTAGGATGTTTACCTTGCACACGCTAACCTAAGACAGACCATGGTGGCTCGATCCCCTGGCGTCCCATATGGTTCCCCAAGCCAGGAACAATTTCTGAGCACACAGACAGAAGTAACCCGAGCGTCACCGGGTGTGGCCCAAAAACCAAAAACAAAACAAACAAAATAAAATGAGTTAAGGCACTTATCTTGTGCCTCACTTATTCAGCTGACCCCAGTTTGATCCTAGACACCACATGTTCTCTGAGGCACAGATCTAGGAGTAGCCCCCAGCATTGCCTGGTGTGTCCCAACTCACCCCCTCACCCCAGTAAATGAAATTTTTAAAAAATCAAAGACAGTTGGGCTAGTATATAAAAATACTTTGTGTGCTGGAGTCTGGGCTTCAATCCCCAGGATCAAAGGGACCCACAGCACTGAGCTGAGCTCCATGTACCTCCTCTCCTAGCAACATTGGGGAGGGTCCAAAAAACAACAGCAACAAAAAAATTTCAATGAAGGGGGCCGGGCGGTGGCGCTGGAGGTAAGGTGCCTGCCTTACCTGCGCTAGCCTAGGAGACGGACCGTGGTTCGATCCCCCGGCGTCCCATATGGTCCCCCAAGCCAGGAGCGACTTCTGAGCGCATAGCCAGGAGTAACCCCTGAGCGTTACCGGGTGTGGCCCAAAAAACCAAAAAAAAAAAAAAAAAAAAAAAATTTCAATGAAAAGAAAATTACACTCTTGGCTCCAGAGTATAACGAGGAAAAGGAAAGAAACTGAGTGAAAAATATGAGGGCCAGAGAGATAGCACAGCAGTAGGGCATTTGCCTTGCACGCAGCCAACTAAGGACTGACAGTGGTTCAAATCCCGGCATCCCATATGGTCCCCATGTCTGCCAGGAGTGATTTCTGAGTGCAGAGCCAGAAGTAACCCCTGAGCACCGCTGGATGTGACCCAAAAAATAGAAAGAAAGAAAGAATGGGGCCCAGGACCATCCACAGTCTTCGGTGCATTGGTAGTATTAAAAAAGGAAAAAATGGGGCCGGAGAGATAGCACAGTGGTAAGGCATTTGCCTTTGACACAGAAGAACGGTGGTTTGAATCCCGGCATCCCATATGGTCTCCCAAGCCTGCCAGGAGCTATTTCTGAGCATAGAGCCAGGAGTGACCCCTGAGTGCTGCCAGGTGTGACCCAAAAACCAAAAAAAAAAAAAAGAAGGGCCGGGCGGTGGCGCTAAAGGTAAGGTGCCTGCCTTGGACGGACCGCGGTTCGATCCCCCGGTGTCCCATATGGTCCCCCGAGCCAGGAGCAACTTCTGAGCGCATAGCCAGGAGTAACCCCTGAGCGTTACCGGGTGTGGCCCAAAAAACCAAAAAAAGAAAAAAAGAAAAAAAAAAGTAAAAACTTGGGGCCAGAGCAATAGCACAGTAGATAAAGTGTTTTCCTTGGACGTGTTTGACCCTAGACAAATCTGGGTTTGATCCTTGGCATCCTATATGGTCCCCCAAGCCAGCCAGGAGCAATTTCTAAGTGCAGAGCCAGGAGTAACCTGAGCACTGTTGGGTGTGGCCCAAAACCCAAAAATAATAAAGGACAGGGCCCGGAGAGATAGCACAGCGGCGTTTGCCTTGCAAGCAGCCGATCTAGGACCAAAGGTGGTTGGTTCGAATCCCGGTGTCCCATATGGTCCCCTGTGCCTGCCAGGAGCTATTTCTGAGCAGACAGCCAGGAGTAACTCCTGAGCACTGCCAGGTGTGGCCCAAAAACCAATAATAATAATAATAATAATAATAATAATAATAATAATAATAATAATAATAATAATAATAAAGGACAGAACTAAATATCCAAGCCAAGGGCAACAACAAAGAAATCAAGAGACCCAAACTCTAACAATCTAAACTTAAAATGGATCTTTTATGCTGGCAGGCTGCGGGGCAGGAGGGGTGATATGGGATGCTCTTGGGGAACATGGTGGAGGGAGGCTGACACTGGTGGTGGGACTGGCCCTCAGTCATTGTATGTCTGAAAACCAACTATGAAGGACTCTGGAAATCACATGATTTCAATAAAATTTAAATTAAAATAAAGAAGAGGGCCAGAGCGGTGGCACAAGCGGTACGGTGCTTGCTTTATGTGCACTAACCTAGAATGGACTGCGGTTCCATCCCCTAAGCGTTCCCTATGATTCCCCCAAACCAGGAGCGATATCTGAGTGCATAGCCAGGAGTAACTCGAGTGTCACCCGATGTGGCCCGAAAACAACAAAATAAATAAGTAAAAGAAAGAAGAAAAAGAAAGACAGGTTTGCTTACCATTCTGAATCTGAGCCACTTTCTTAGAGATCTCACCAATGATCTGTGGGGAGGAAGAGGGAAATAAATTTCCACGACTTTTGTATATGTCTGAAAGCAAGACAAAACATAATTCTAAACTAGCAATTCAAAATATTTGGAGTAATAATACAGTGGTGGGTAGGACGCTTACCTAGGTTCAATCCCTATCACCCCATTTAGTTCTATGAGTCTCTCCAGGAATGATCCCTGAGCGTAGAGCCAAGAGGAAGCCCTGAGCGGAGCTGAGTGCAGTTCAAAAACTACCACCAACAACAAAAATTTAGATGGTTTAAGAGCATTAAGAGGGACTGGAGAGATAGGTTAGCAAGTAGGATGCTTGCCTCACATGCAGCCAACCTGGGTTTGATCCTCAGCTTCCCATATAACCCCCTGATCTTTGCCAGGAGTGAGTTCTGAGTGCAAAGCCAGGAGTATACCCTGACATTGCCAGATATGGCCCCAAAACAAATCAAAAGAAACTGGTGTTGGAGCAGTATAGCAGGTAGGGAGCTTGCCTTGTATGCAGCTGACCCAAGTTTAATTTCCCAGCACTATGTATAGTCCTCAGAGTCCCTGAGCACATAGCTGGAAGTCACCAAATACCAAAATAAATAGGATACTAACAGGGGCCGGAATAGTGGCACAGGTTGTAAGGCATGTGCCTTGTATGTGCTAGCCTAGGATGGACCGTGGTTCAATCCCCCGGCGTCCCATATGGTTCCCCAAACTAGGGGCGATTTCTGAGTGCAGAGCCAGGAGTAACCTCTGAGCATTACCAGGTGTGCCCCCCCCCCCCACCAAAAAGAGCAAAAGAGATACTAACAAACAACAAGAGAATGGAGCGATAGTACTACAGGTAGGGTGCTTGCCTCGCACATGGCCAACCCAGATTCAATCCTCGGCATCTCATATGATCCCCCAAGAGCCACCAGGCACAAGGCACAAATGCTGAGTGAACAGTCAGATGTAAGCCCTGACCATCACACACTGAGGTGTGGGACCTCCACCCCCCCAAAAAAAAGAGATAAAGAACTCAAGGGACTGGCACATAAGCACTGCAATCCCAGTACCACCTGGTCTCCTGAGCACTAGAAGAATGGTCCCTATATAAAGCAAAAAAAATAGTATTTTGACTTGTCACATGTCCAATATGGGTTTAATCCTCCCTGGTATCACATATGATGTTCTGAGTACCACCAGAAATGATCCTTGAGCAAAGCCAGGTGTGGCCCAAAACTTAAAAAAAAGGGGAGCCCTAAAGAGATAGCTTACTGGGCTGAATACATGATTCAGATATGGAGGCCCAGGTACAATCCTAGTACCACATAGAAATAGCCCCTAAGCATCTCTAGGTGTGGCCTAAGAAAGACATCTTCCTTGTATTAAGGTGAAATTTAGGGGTCAGGGAGGTAGCTGAGAGGGCTGGAGAGCATTTTTTAACCTTCTGGAGTCACAGCTTCAATCACCAGCAGCACTACGCTATGAGTAGTTCCTATTTGGGTATGGCTCCAAAATAAATACATAAATAGATGAAATTCACATAAAATATACCTGCCGCCTCCATTTCTCAGCTTTGGGCAGCTCAGTACACTCTGAGGCTAGGAAGGGTCTTCTTTCCTAAGAAACAAAATAAGACATGACTACCGTACCACTTAGATGCTTTCTATGCAGCCATTACAACTGACTCAGGCCTAAAGTTAAAGCAACCCATGGCCTAAATACACAGGATATTATGCCGCACTCAAAAACTCCTTCTGGGCCCAGAGAGATAGCACAGCGACGTTTGCTTTGCAAGCAGCCGATCCAGGATCAAAAGTGGTTGGTCCGAATCCCGGTGTCCCATATGGTCCCCCGTGCCTGCCAGGAGCTATTTCTGAGCAGACAGCCAGGAGTAACCCCTGAGCACCGCCGAGTGTGGCCCAAAAACCAAAAAAACAAAAACAAAAACAAAACAAAACTCCTCTTTAGAAAAACAACAACAACAACAACAAAACTCCTCCTTAGAACAATTACAAAGCAAAAGCACTGACTGCACTGTATCTAGTGCAAAAATAATTTTTTGGAAAAGTTAACTGTCCAATAGAGAAACTGTTCCATAAATGGAGGTCACATCCATTCTATGGTCCAGATATAGTACCCTAAGAAAAGAGGGTTGTGATAGCGCAGCAGCAGGGCGTTTGCCTTGCAAACAGCTAAGCCAGATGGACCTTGGTTCAATCCCCAGAGTCCCATATGGTCCCCCCAGCCAGGAGTGATTTCTGAGCGCATAGCCAGGAGAAACCCCTGAGCATCACCAGGGATGGCCCAAAAAACCAAAAACCAAAAAAAAAAAAAAAAAAAAAAAGGGCTAGGGCATTTGCCTTGCATGCAGCCAAACCAGGATGGACAATGGTTCAAATTCCAGCATCCCATATGGTTCCCATGCCTGCCAGAAGCCGTTTCTGAGTGCAGGGCCAGGAGAAACTCCTGAGCACCATTAGGTGTGACCCAAAAACAAAAAGAAAAGGGGAAAAAAAGAAAAGAGGGCTACTTTAGAACAAACATACTCCCAAACTTATAATTTAGAAGAAAAAAAAAAACATAACAATGTGAAAAATAGTACTTCTCCCTAACCTGGCTGAATCTCTGTGAGTTGGGCTTTTCCCCAGTACACATCCCATTTCCTATTCCTCAATCTTAGATCAAGCTGGGACAGTAAAAAGAAGCGACCATCTTATTATAGGGGAGATGGGAAAATGGCATTTTTGGTACAGTTCATAAGTATGATCCAACACCAACCTTCACTTTCCCCTCTTCCAGTTGCGCTTGGCGAAATCTTGCTAAGGCCGTCCTAGGAGGAACAGAATTAGATACATCAGACACTGTTCACTTTCTAATTCCTGGATAGGTTAGCTCAGCTCAGGACTACATTTAGTGTCATTCATATATAAATTTCAGAAATTACTAACTTATGGGTTTGTATGTTCCAAGATGAAACACAAGAAGAGCTCTATAAGCCAGAGAGAGTAAAGGAAGTAAGGCACTTGCCTTGCATGCTATAACCCTTCGTTTGACAACCGACTGGCACCACATATAATCCCCAAGCAATGCCAAAGTTGATTCCTGTGCAAAGAGTCAGAAACATACCCTCAGCATTTCTGGGTATGCCCCAAAATCCAAAAGGGAAAAAAAAGCTATTTGTGTTCCTAAACAATGAAGATCCACAGCAGGGGGCCGGAGCAATAGCACAGTGGTAGGGCATCTGCCTTGCATGAAGCTGCCCAGGGTGGACCTGGGTTCGATCCATGGAATCCCATATGGTCCCTCAAGCCAGGAGCGATTTCTGAACGCATAGCCAGGAGTAACCCCTGAGCATCACTGGGTGTGGCTCAAAAACTAAAGGGGTTAAAAAAAAAAGAGCATTTATCCAACATAAGTACTAGAAGATGGCAAAAAATATACATGGGTGAACAGAAGGGCAAATACAGAAATATAACTTTCTGTTTGCTTATTCATGGGGGAAGTTTGCACAGGGATCACTCCTGGCTCTGTACTTGAGTTTCTCCCTGTGGTGCTTAAAGGCCCAAGGGATTGAACCTGAGCTTCCTGTATATAAAGCACATTCCAGCCCGTTGAGCTCTCTCTCTAGCCCTGAAATGTATCTTTTGTTTTTTTTTAAATATGGAATGCTTCACGAATTTGCGTGTCATTCTTGCGCAGGGGCCATGCTAATCTTCTCTGTATTGTTCCAATTTTAGTATATGTGCTGCCGAAGCGAGCACCTGAAATGTATCTTTTTTTTTTTTTTTTGGTTATTTTGGGCCACACCAGGGGGTGCTCAGGGGTTACTCCTGGCTGTCTGCTCAGAAATAGCTCCTGACAGGCACGGGGGGCCATATGGGACACCGGGATTCGAACCAACCACCTTTGGTCCTGGATCAGCTGCTTGCAAGGCAAACGCCGCTGTGCTATCTCTCCAGGCCCCCTGAAATGTATCTTAAAGGCTCACAGTGGGTAGAGAATTTGCTTTGCTCACAACCAACCTGGGTTGATCATCCCATATGGTCCCTGAGCCTACCAGGAGTAATCTCTGAGCAGAAAGCCAGTAGTAACCTCTGCGTACCACCAGGTGTAGCCTAAGAACCACAAATACCCACAAAAGAATCAAATGCAAAAAGCACTCCAGAATGTGATTAAATGACATTAAACGTACTAACACTAAATTGATACTTACATGGCCTTTTCCGCATTTCGAGCCTAAAATAAAAGACGAGAAAAAAGAAGATGAAAGAACTTTTTTTAAAAAAAAAATGTAGTTTCAAAGAAAATTTTGAAAGTGACAAATTCACAGACAAGATGCTAAGAATTAGTATATCAACCCCAGTACCAACAAATAAAAAAAAAAAAATCCAAATCCCACACATTCAAAGGGATAATATAAAGGATAACAGGCTTGTCTTGCATAAGGCATATCAGAGTTCAATCCCCAGTACCCCATGTGGTCCCCCGCAAGTTTATCAGAAGAGTTCAGAGCTATTAGTAAGATCTGAGAATAGCTGAGCATAGCTGTAGGAAAAAAAAAAAAATCCAAATCTTGGCTTTATGGTACTTTATGGTACTCCATATATTCGAATCATATTTTCTTCTCCACTGTCCTGTCTTTTGGAACTGACTAACTTATATTCATCCTTCAAATTTTATTGGTGAGGAGCCAGAATGGTGGTGTAAGCAGTAAGGCATTTGCCTTATACTAGGAAGAACTGTAGTTTGATCCCCTGGAGTCCCATATGGCCCCCCAAGTCAGGAGCAATTTCCTTTTTTTTTTTTTTTATTTTGTTTTTGGATCATACCCAGTGATGCTCAGGGGTTACTCCTGGCTATGCGCTCAGAAATCACTCCTGGCTTGGGGGATCATATGGGACACCAGGGGATCAAACCACGGTCTGTCCTATGTTAGAGAGTAGCAAGGCAAATGCTCTACCACTTGTGCCACCTCTCCGGCTCCAGGCTCAGGGGTTCCTCCTGGCTCTACGCTCAGAAATCACTCCTGGCAGGCTCAGGGGACCATATAGGATGCCGGGATTCGAACTCCCGTCCTTCTGCATGAGAGGCAAACGCCCTATTTCCATGCTATCTCTTCAGCCCCCTGAGTCTATTTTTTTTAACTTTATTGATTGATTCATTGGTTTTGGGCCAAATCTGTTGCAACTCAGGGGTTAATCCTGATTCTACACTCAAAAATAGCCCCTGGCAGGCTGGGGGACCATATGGGAAGCTGGGAATTGAGCCAGATCCATCCCAGGTCGGCCACATGCCAGGCAAAATGCCCTACCGCTGTGCTATCCCTCCGGGCCCCTACAAAGTGAGTCGTAGATAAGCACAGTTACACTAATATGTGATTTATTCCATAAACACAGATCAGGCAGATAATGTTTTCCAGATCTCAGTGTGAGTAACACGTTCTTGCTGAGTGGGACCTTGGCTTTCACTCCTAGCTACTCTATTTACTATCCCTGAGAAGCATACTCTTCAAGCCTCAGGTTCCTTACATTACAAGAATGAAAGCGCTTGTCTCATGAAAAGTCATTGTGATGAAACAGTGAGCTAATATGTGAAGAAACTTGGGTGTGCAGTTTGCAGATGGCAGGCAAAGTGAAGCCAAAGATCCATTTAAACCTCCTGTCTGGGGGCCAGAGCAATTAGCACAGTGGTAGTGTGTTTGCCTTGCATGCGGCCAACCCCAGTTGGATCCCAGTTCGATTCCCAGCATCCCATATGGTCACCCAAGCCTGCTAGGAGAGATTTCTGAGTGCAGAGCCAGGAGTGACCCTCGAACACCACTGGGTATGACCCACAAACAAAAAAAAGTAAAATAAAATAATATAAAATAAACCTCCTGTCTATTTTCCCTTCCAATAAAGGCAGAAACAAACTTGGCTCATGCTTGGTGGGTAAATAATAAAGTACCTACCAATAACTAGGATGGCAAGGTTGCTCTTAAGGACCAGCCTACATGTACAAATTCTTTCACTAAAGCCTACAGTTTCCAAATAGTCAATTTAGTATTTCTCAAAGTCTACCTAGTTCATGCTAAAACCACAGTGCCAAGACAGCTGGAGCAATAGTAAAGCAGTAAAATAGTAAAATAAATAAAATAGTAAATAAATAAATAAATAAAAATCAATTAATTAAACAGTAAAATAGTAAAGCAATAGTTGTCTTAAGGCATGCAGCCTACATAGGTTCTCTGGCACCAGATGGTCTCCCAAGCTCACCAGGATTGATCAATCCTTGAGCACTGCCAGGTGTGACCAAAACAACAACTACAAATTGATGTGATAAAAGCATGCATCTGGGGGTCAGAGAGATAGCATGGAGGTAGGGTGTTTGCCTTGCATGCAGAAGGAAAGTGGTTCGAATCCCGGCATCCCATATGGTCCCCCAAGCCTGCCAGGAGCAATTTCTGAGCATAGAGCTAGGAGTAACCCTTGAGGTCTGCCGGGTTTGGTCCAAAAACCAAAACCTAAAGGCCAAAAAGAAAAAAAAAAAGCATGCATCTGAGTGATAAAAGTCCACAAATACCAATGTATGATGGTGAGAGTCACATAAATACCCTGAAATTTTGAAATAAAAAACATAAAGGTCCAGGGATATTTCTCCCTGTTAGGGAGTAGTGAGAAGAGATTAGCAGAGTGTAGAAAAGAAAAACCCCAAGGGGCCAGAGCGATAGCACTGCAGTAAGGCATTTGTCTTGCATGTAACTAGCACAGGATGGACAGCAATTCGAATCCGGGCATCCCATATGGTTCCCCGAGAGTGCCAGGAGTGATTTCTGAGCACAATGCCAGGAGTAATCCCTGAGCGCCACCCAGTGTGACCCAACAACCAGAAAATGAAAATCCCCAAAAGGATAAGCCAGAGCAATAATGCATCTCTGGACTATTTTCTGTGCAGCAACAGAGTGCTTGGCTTTCATGCAAGAGACCCTGGTTCGGTCCCTTGCATCCCATATGTAGTTCCTGGAGTCCACCAGGTCCCTGAGCACAGAGCCAGGAGTGTGAGCCTTGAAGAAGCAGCACCAGGTGGCAGGGCTGTGGCTCGATGGTCACATGCGTGACTTGCACACGTAAAACCTGGGTTAGAGCCCATCCCTTCCCGCCCCCCAAAAATAAAGAATATGGGGAGAAGTGATTTGGGGCCTAGCTGCCTTCCAAAGGGCTGCATGGTCACTCAAGTGTTGGGAAGGAAGGAAAGGAGGCCCCAAAGCATGATCTGTTCTGCTCAATTTCCACAACTCGTCCCTGGTGACCCAGAGGAGGGGGAAGGCCCTACACCTGGACTCTGCGAGCACTGTGCAGAGCCACTGCACACCATTTAGTCCTTGCAACCGGAAGGGAATCCCCAAAGCACCGAGCCCACCCACATAAACGTCTAGCGGGGCGCCCCTGAGCACAAAAAGACCCCCAATTCCCCAGGACACTCACCATAATGCTAGTGAGGGCGCCGCCGGCCTCGAACCCCGCAACCCGGACGAACGAACGAACTTCACAGCCGGGGCTGTGGGTCCAGATAGGAACTGAAGATGCGCACGCCTGCGAGGAACTGAAGTTCCGGTCGGAAGAATTGGATGCGACGGACCGGAAGTGGTCAGATCTGATTGGTTGGAAGGCCCAAAAGGGCACACCCCTTCCGGGAGGAAGCTTTTTTTTTCCCCCCCTGGCGAATCAATGGCGGGCGCGTCGACACGCATGCGCACAGAAAGGAAGTGGTTAGGAGGATTTTTAGCGCCTGCGCAGTGTGAGTGGCCTGTCCAGGTTCAAGTTCGCCCTCTTTAATTGTTGGTACTGCGGAAGAAGGGGAGAGGCCTGTTGGTATATATTGAGGTTGGGTGGTGACTGGATTGTTGCTCATTCCAAAGGTACCCCCCATTTTGATTTTTTTTTTTTTTTTTTTTTTTTTTTTGGTTTTTGGGTCACCCCCGGCAGCGCTCAGGGGTTCCTGCTGTCTCTACGCTCAGAAACGCTCCTGGCAGGCTTGGGGGACCATATGGATGCCGGGATTCGAACCACCGTCCTTCTGCATGCGAGGCAAACAAGCGCCTTACCTCCATGCTGTCTCTCCGGCCCCCTTGGTTCACTCCCGACAGTGAAACTTTGATCCTTTTGTTTTATGGTTCTGAATAAAAATTATTCTGGGGGCCGGGAAGGTGGCGCTAGAAGTAAGGAGTCTGCCTTGCAAGCGCTAGCCAAGGAAGGACCGCGGTTCGATCCCCGGTGTCCCATATGGTCCCCCCAAGCCAGGGGCGATTTCTGAGCGCTTAAACAGGAGTAACCCCTGAGTGTCAAACGGGTGTGGCCCAAAAACCAAAAAAACAAATTTTGATTAAATGGACTCACAACAGGCTGGATGAAAATCATGAACCCGCCTCTGCTCGATGCCCTGAAATTCCAGTAGAAGCTCCACCGTCTAACTCACGGGTGCTGGTGTAACTAGTCTGCATTTGCCTGGAAGTTTTAACCTGTAACTTATGCGGAGCTTTACCTTTTTTTTTTTTTTTTTTTTTTGGCGTTTCTCCTAAATGAGCTGATGTATTTGGTGCTGAACCAAGTCCAAGGAATAAAAGGCCACACTTCCTTGGAGGTGGAAGCTCTTTTACAAAGTTGGTATGTTGTCCAGAAACACAGCCAGCCAGTGATGGTCACATTCCAGAAGACCTTTAGCAAGGGTCTGTTCGATGAAAGAAGCCTCTAACAGATTGATTCTGCGGGCTACACCCGCGTGGTATCAGCAACTGAGGCAGCTGTGTGTGGTGTGATTCTGGGGGTGGTGGATACCCCAACTGCAGCCCTGAGCCGAGGCACATATCTGTGAGGGATGCATCTGGCCTGTGGTACAGGACTGAAAGAAGTGAAAAACATTTTCCCCTAAGGTTGTTCCTTTTTCCCCTTTACACATTCCTGATGGGAGTTGTCTATCTCTCATGCAATGCAATGTTCCCCCTCACCCTCCCCTCAATGTATCCTAACAGACCATGAGTTATGTTCCTTTAACTGCCTGCTCATCTCTTATCTACTGAGCTACAGGCGCTGATGTACCCATTTGCTGGCTTCCATGGTTTTACAGACCCCGCAGAAATCGTCTTGAGGATCATCCTTATCTCCGGACCCAGATCCAATTTCTCCTACATCAAAGCCCATTCCTGTTTCTGCTGTAAAAATAGCACAGCCTACCTGAAAACTGTATAAAAACCACCTGATTTCAGACCTCGAGGTTCGCAACCTCTGCTCAGCTCTGAGCACGTTTCGAACCTCTGACCGGCCAGAATAAATAAACGGAACTTGCTTGCTATTGCTGAGCACGTGCCTTTTTCACTATTCTGCGCTGGACAATTGGGGAACGGGTCGTCCGGACTTTTCAGGACCAGAAAGGACAATCGCATAGAAGTTCACTGGGCTACTGTTCAAACTTGCCCATGTGGGGCAAACAAAACACACCAAGCAGCATATGACAAGAACGTGTTTTGAAGATTTAGGTGAACATCAAGCCATACCAGACTCCCCCGCCTTCTAGCACCTAGGTGTGATTTCTGGTTAAAGGGCTAATGGGAACTAAGTCACAGGAGTAGGTGCACTCAGGTAGCTCATGAAAAATAGGGTACATGCCTTCCCCCTTAAATTGAGGAAGGTGATAGTGGAAACTGCCATCTTGAGCTCAGAAACTGCAAGTATTGAGGCTACTGGTTCCCACCCACAATGAACATCTAAGTTCTTAGAAACAAACTCGTTGATTTTTCAGAGGTAGTGTTGGGATGGTTTCGGGCCACAACTCAAGGCTCAGTATATCTATAAACCTGTTTAGGAATCACTTCCTTTTAGAAAGGCAGAAAGGCTAGATTGAGGCCAACCGGCCTTCCCAGCTCTCTCCAGTCTTGGCTTTAAAACAAGTGGAGTCAATCAGGATGGAGGTCAAGGTAAACAAAACATTGGTGGTTGAGTTATGGTACAGCAGATAAGGTGCATGTCTTGCACACAGCTGACATGAGTTCGATCCCAGCATCTCATCTTCTTGCAGAACTGGGAATTAAGCCCATATATAAGCAAACTCTTCTTTGCCACTGAGCCACATTCCCTGACACATAGCTATTACGTTAAAGACACAAATAGTGCAGCAGGTAGGACAATTGCCTTGTGTGGGGCAGTCGCATGATTCCCCTGGTACCCATACGAGTATGCCCTGAGCATTGCTGGATGTGGGCCAAAAATGTCTTGTCTTTAAATGCCAAAATTAAAACTCACAGGTCCCTCCCTACTTACCTTGCCATTAGCACAACCCCCAAAGATGTCAAACACTAAAGCTTCAATGGAGAGAAGGTACATGGGTAGAATGTACCCTCACAATGCCCACAAATCCAATCAACCTTGAAACCAATGAGCAGGACTTTCCAAGTGTTAATTATAAATAAAAGTAGGCAATTTTGAGCTGAATTATCTGGTGATCCTATTAACCCCAATATCATCACAAGCACCCAGTTTAGAAGGGCTGGAGTTCCAAAGCAACGCTGCATGGAAGGGCCATTGGCCTAAGTATTGAAGAAATGCACAACATGGTAAACCTTTGGCATCCTAAACTAATACATAATGCTTTCAGTGACCAAATTAGTTTACAGAAGTTGTGTGAAACTAATAAAAGTCTAGCAGCTCAGCAGTGTTGCAATTAAAAATTTAAACATGGTCTTGGAATTGGAGAACAGATGGGAAAGGTGTCTGCCTTGCAAGTGCTAGCCAAGGACCGTGGTTCGATTCCCCCAAGCCAGGGGCAATTCCTGAGCACTTAGCCAGGAGTAACCCCTGAGCATCAAAAGGGTGTGGTCAGAAAAAAAAAATCCATAGAAGTGATTGTACAAATTGTGAGACTTCTGGATTTTACTGGGAGTACACAGGTTTAGGTACTTGTCTTGCATGTAGATTTTCGTTTTTCCCTGGGGGAAGATACTTGTTCTATTCTTCCTATTGACAGACTACTTCCCAAAACAGTTCTTAAATCTCTTATATCTTTTTTACCCCGGAATACTCTGGCGTTACTCCAGGCTCTGCACTTAAGAAACTACTCTGGGGCCCGGAGAGATAGCACAGCAGCGTTTGCCTTGCTAGCAGCCGATCCAGGACCAAAGGTGGTTGGTTCGAATCCCGGTGTCCCATATGGTCCCCGTGCCTGCCAGGAGCTATTTCTGAGCAGACAGCCAGTAGTAACCCCTGAGCACTGCCGGGAGTGGCCCAAAAAAAAAAAAGAAAAAGAAACTACTCTGGCAGTGCTCAGGGGACCATGAGATGCCAATGATTATACCCATGTTAGCCATTACAAAACAAGCACTACTAGACTATCACCCTGACCCACTGCATGTAATTTGATCCCATGTACTACTTGTTCTTCCCCCAACATTGCTGGGTTAATCCCTGAGAGCAGAGCTAACAGGTCCCTCCCAGCACCAGCAGATGTGTCCCCATTCCCAACACCCAACAAAAGATAGAATGTCAGGGGTTGGAGCGATAGCACAGCAGAAAGGGGTTTACCTTGCACACAGCCAACACAGGACAGATCTCGGTTTGAATCCCAGCATCCCACATGGTCCCAAGTCTGCCAGGTATGACCACCCCAAAATCAGAAGTTAAAATGTCAATTCTGGGGGCCGAAAAGATAGCACAGCAGTAGGGCGGTTAGAATCCCGGCATCCCATATGGTCCCCCATGCCTGCCAGGAGCCAATTTCTGAGTGTAGCGCCAGGTCAAGTAACCCGAGTGCCGCCGGGTGTGATCCAAAAATAAAAACAAAAAATGTCAACTCTGCTAGTAAAGACCCAGAAATAAGGTCTATAAATTAGCTTTTCTAGGGAAATATACAATATAAAACACTAGTAACTGGGGTATTAACACTGGGTATTAACATAAAGGGCCAAGCACAAGCTTTGTATGTGGAAGCCACAGGTTAAATCCCTAGCGCCACAGAATTACCCTAAGCACCATGAGTAGCCCTTGAGAACCACCAGGATAAAGAATGATTTCAAGAGCTGATGGCATACAGAGTGTATTTGAAATTCTCCTAGCTTTTGTGATGTGACCAGAGAGCTAACACAGCAGTCAGGCACTTTCCTTGCATGCAGCACTCTTCAATCCTGGAAGTCACCAGCAGTGCCAGGTCCCCCAACCTGTTAAGTCAATTACTTCCCAGGGCTCTACTCCACCTGAGTGCAATTCAGGCGAAGGTCCCTTTGTGGCTATTTTGCTGCACAAGGTATTAATGGGGGTTTTGGAGAGCATGCTCATTCAAACAACACAGATTTCTTAGGTTGCACACGCAGTTTAATCAGTGTCAACGCAAAAAGTTTTGAGAACACTTGTCTGCACACTTTTGTGCAGCAAAGGACCTTCCAAGAAAACACTGGTAGAAGCTTAGCATAAATGCAAAAGTAGTTTAGGGAAGCAAAGAAGTTCTAATATTGTCTTTTGGGGGGACCAGAGTACAGCAGGTAAGGCACTTACTTGCCTTATACATGGTCAGCACAGGTTCCATCCTGGACATCCAATATGGTTTCCCGAGCCCAGCCAGACTGTAGAGCCAGGAGCAACTCCTGAGCACTGCCAGTATGACCCAAAATAAAAAAAATATCCCAAATGAACATGAACAAAGGACATTGAGATATGTTTTCTATTTCCCTGCACATCTGAGAAGGCATCAAAAGCATATGTTCCATTGTAATCACTACTGGACAGTACCAAAACTATGGCTGAGTACAAAAATAAAAGTCCAAACTTGACTTTTTAGTCCTCCACATTGCCCTCTTTAATATAGCATTTTGCACTATATACAGTAATGAAAATTTGAAACAAACAAGAACTTTAGTCAAACTCCCCTTCCTCCTCCAACTTTATTGAGTAGTTTAAAATTACACTTCTATTTTCTAGGACTTCAGTTGCTTTTACCATCTGACTTTAAAAACTGATTACAGTAAAGGAAACACAGTTGTCTAAGTGATATAGTATACAAAAATAACATCTTGATTTCTGTGAAAATGCAATTCTTTTCAATTCCTGAATAGCTCCAAATTATGCTAAGCTCTTGAGCATAGATGTCAACTCTGGATTTTAGGTTAACTCTGACAGGAGAAGTACTCTTACATGTGTGTAATCACCCTCTGAATATCTAGCATCAAGACTGTGACTGTGATGTGTTATTCCCGTCACAGCTTGATTTCTTTCGGAAAGCCAACACACATGTGCTTTCCATTTTGTTTATTCCCAACTCAACTATGTTCTATGTAGGGCCTGATACAGATGTTACTTGATGTTATTTAATAGCTACTGAGGTCAGATAATCCAAGGCCATCATTATGCTAAAATTAAAGTTGTTTATGGAAGTTCAGTCACTTCCAGAATTGGTTTTATCTCCTACATGGGAACATATTCAAGAAACCCAGAATGGGCTTACTGGTCTGACTCAACACTTCCCATCCATCCCTATTCACCAGTGGCGTGGAAAGGGGGTTCTTTAACAAAGCATTATACGTAACACCTCTACCAAACTAAACATAAACTTTTTTTTTGTAGTTAAATGCAGAAAGTCGATTTTTTTTTCCACCCCTTTCCTCCTTTTACACGGCAAGTAAAGCTCACTGGCCTGGGAGTAGCCTCTATCTGCCAACCTTTGGCCAGTGAAGAGGATTCAGAGAAAAATAATACAACCATCAATCAGAAAAAGGAGGGGCGACAAAGGAAAATAATTAAGCTGTAGCCTCAATCGTGCATTCCCGTGCAAGGTGCCCTGACTCGCCACAGCGGTAACAGTTAACTTCACTCGTCTTGCTGCAGTTGATGGCTACATGACCAGTTTCACCACACCTAGAAAAAAAGAAAGACAAGTTCTCATAGTGGTGTCACAAATGACTTTTGAAAGATAATAAATTAGACCTTAGAGACTAGAGAGACAGTAGTGTTAAGGCACTTGCCTTGCACACAACTTGGCTCAATTACCCACTTCCCATATGGTTCCCTAGAACAGCCAGGAGTGATTTCCCTGTGCAGAGCTAGGAGTAACCTTGAGCATTATCGAGTGTGGCTAAAAATGTACAAAAATATACATAGAGAATGCTAGTTATGTATGCTGAAAAATTTGATCAGCTCCCAAGCCAACTTTCAATGCGTATAATCATTCACAAAGTCCTTTTTTTGTTTCTTTTAGGGCCAGAGCCAGCAGAGCTCAAGGGACCAATGGGAAGCTGGAGTCAAAGCCGGGTGGGCGGGCCCGGAGAGATAGCACAGCGGCGCTTGCCTTGCAAGCAGCTGATCCAGGACCAAAGGTGGTTGGTTCGAATCCCGGTGTCCCATATGGTCCCCCGTGCCTGCCAGGAGCTATTTCTGAGCAGACAGCCAGGAGTAACCCCTGAGCACCGCTGGGTGTGGCCCAAAAAACAAACAAACAAACAAACCTGGGTGGGCCCTGTGCAAGTAAAACACCTTACACACTGAGTTATCACTCCAGCCCCTTTTCCTTCTTTCTTAGCTATAAAGCCATGCCACTGTTAAAAAAATCTTTGCAGGGACCGGAGAGATAGCATGGTGCTAAGGTGTTTGCCTTGCGTGCAGAAGATCGGTGGTTGGAATCCCAGCATCCCAGGAGCAATTTCTGAGCATAGAGCCAGGAGTAACCCCTGTGTGCTGCTGGGTGTGACCCAAAATCCAAAAAAAAAAAAAAAAAAATCTTTGCAACAAGCTTTCTACCAACGCCATTGTAGTACCTTACCTATAGCACTTCACTTTGGTGCAGTCTTTTTGAATGTGTCCAAATTCTCCACAAGAATAGCACTTCTGCTCATCAGCGTGGTCACAGTCACGAGCCAGATGGCCTGGCTTGCCACAGTTGTAGCAGCACTGCTCTCGCTCTCTCTTGGGCTCCTTGCAGTCCTTGGCAATGTGGCCACCTCTACCGCAGTTATAGCAGGCTTCAACAATAAGGAAAAGAAGCAGACCAAGACTATAAAACCTGTACAAAGTACTACTGTCTCTACTACACAAAGTCTCAGGTAGAAAATTTCTCCCAATGCTACGTGAGAGCAATACATGCTTCCCTCGCCACACTCTGGGAAAACATAAAAAGTGTTAAATACTTACCATCCTCCTGAAGATCACAATCCTTAGCAAGATGGCCAGACTCACCACAGCGGTAACAGATGTCTGGAAGAGACGAGGAAACAAACTGGAAACCTATTTAGAAACAAAAGATGTGGCTAATTAGACCAGTCTTGATAGTAATGAATACTGACATACATCATAATTTTTTATTCGACAAAAATACCTCTATCCGAGGTAAAACCACCTCTGCCACGGCTTCTCATTCCACGACCACGGCCTCCACCAGTGGGGCATTCCCGGGCCCAGTGGCCAGATCTTCCACATTTGAAACACTCGTTGCTGCTCATGGTTGCAGTTAGATCTTCAAAACACAAAAATATGACATTAATCTACTTGGTCTTTTATTTAGCTTTTAATTCCTAAAGGCACTCTCAACAATACACACAACATAAAGCTCAATTCCAAGGCCCCAGGAACCAGAGAGCCATCATAATGGTAGAGGCCAGGAACTTTCAAGGCCACACCGGGGGGCTGGCTCTCAAGAAGCCAGATAGTGCCAGGTTAGAACCAAAGTACATGGAAGACACATCAATCCTGGTACAGAGTTCCTAGCCCATACCGCTTTTGTAATTTATATATAAGAAAAAAACAAGGCTGAAGATAGTACAAAAGGTAGGGTTACTAGCTTTGGATCTAGAAGCAGCCCTGAACACCACAGGACGTGCCCCATCCCTTAAAAATACAGAAAAAAAAAAAAAAAACAAAACAAAAGCACGGTGTATTTCCCTCTTCAGAACCATTAATATTCATGAAATATACCTGGTTAATTAATGGTAAGGAACAGACTATTAATTAACATCAGTTATTCAAGATAATTAATAATAATTTATTTCCATATCTAATTTAAGAATTGAATGGTGGGGCAGGGAAGGTGGCACTAGAGGTAAGGTGTCTGCCTTGCAAGCGCTAGCATAGGACGGACCGTGGTTCGATTCCCCCCAAGCCAGGGGTGATTTCTGAGCACATAGCCAGGAGTAACCCCTGAGCATCAAATGGGGGTGGCCCAAAAACCAAAAAAAAAAAAAAAAAAAAAAAAAGAATCGAATGGTCGGGGCCAGAAGATAGCATGAAGGTAAGTGTTTGCCTTGCATGCGGAAGGACGGTGGTTCGGATTCCAGCATCCCATATGGTCCCATGTGCCTGCCAGGAGCGATTTCTGAGCACAGAACCAGTGTAACCCCTGAGCACTACCGGGTGTGACCCAAAAACCAAAAAAGAAAAAAAAAGTAAAAGCAAAGGCCTGAAGAGAATAGTACATGAGTTAAGGTGCTTGCCTAGCATAAGATCAACTCCAGTTTAATCCCCAGCATCTCTAACAATGATCCCTGAGCAGTCAGAAACACGGGTCACAATTGAGTGTGACTTTCCAATAAACAATTTAGAGAAGTCAGAGTGGTAACACAGGGGGAGTGTGTTTGCCTTGAACGCAGGCGACTTGGGAACTTGTGTTCGATTCCCGGCATCCCATATGGGACCCAAGCCTGCCAGGAGCTATTTCTAAGCACAGAGCCAGAGTAACAAGCAACTTTCAGTAAATATGTAAAAATATAAAAAAAATAAAAATATATAAAAAGCTAGGGCCAGAGCAACAGTACAGCAGGTAAGACACTTTGCATGTGGTCAACCAGGGCATGATTCCTGGCAGCACATAAGGTCTCTGAATCCTGCCAAGTGATCCCTGATTATGGATCCAGGAGTTAAACTGAGCACTGCCAGCTGTGGCTCAAAAACCAAACAAAACAGGCTGGAAAGATAGCACAAGATTAATAAGGTATTTGCCTTATACACAGCCAAGAGTGGTTTGATTTCAAGAACCACTTATGGTCTGAAGCACAACCTGGAGTGGTCTAAAACCCACCTCAAATAATAAAACAATTGAGTTAGGGCCCAAGATAGCTCTTGGGAGACAGTATTGGAGGGGGGGGTGTAGTTGCAGAAGAGCACTAAGGGCCCCTGGCTCCTCATTATTCCTCCAAGCCATCTAGAGTAACCCCAGAGAAGAACTGATAGTAATCACTGAGCACAGCCAGCTGTGGCACCCCTTCCCAATAAAAAGCATAGAAAAAAATGGTTATCTTTGACCAACGAAGCCTTTGAGTTTTACATTTATGTCACATCAATGTATTTTTTTTTAGATTTCAAAATGAAGCTGGTTTTTCTTTAAGTTGTCTTTTTAAAATACAAACCCCAAGGGTGCTAGGCTAGCACTTGTACTGAAGTAAGGAGCTTGCCTTGCTGACCCAGTTTCAATCTCCGGTATCCCACATGGTCATGAGTCCGTCAGAAGTGATCCTGAGCAGTGCCAAAAGTAACTGCGCACCATTGGGGATAGCTCCCCAATAAATTATTATTAAAATCTACCTTTTCCTACCTTAACTAGTTGTTGGTTTTTGTTTTTTTTTTTTGGTTTTTGGGCCACACCCGTTTGACGCTCAGCGGTTACTCCTGGCTAAGCACTCAGAAATCGCTCCTGGCTTGGGGGGACCATATGGGACACTGGAGATGGAACCGCGACACCTTACCTCTAGCGCCACCTTCCGGGCCCCACCTTAACTAGTTTTATAAGTTTGTCTGATTTTGATTTATGGAGCCTGAGAGCTAGTACAAGGGGGAAGGCAAGGCTAACCTGGGTTAGAACCCCACACAGGCCCTGATCACTGTAGTGTGCACCTCCCCCAAAAGTCATCTTCGTTATTTGGTTTGCTGCAGTAAATTATGATTTAAAACCTGCCCAATTAGGGAGCTGGAGAGATACCATGGAGGTAAGGCGTTTGCCTTTCATGCAGAAGGTCACAGAAGGTCATTCATTCGGGCCTCCCATATAGTCCCCCAACCCTGCCAGGAGCGATTTCTGAGGGTGGAGCCAGGAATAACCCGGGAGCACTGCCGGGTGTGACCCAAAACCAAAAAAAAACCCTGCCCAATTAAATTTGAATGGACACACCCAACAGTGTTTGGGGTACTACTCCCAGCTCTGTTCTCAGGAGTTCTAGATCGGAATTGGCCTCATGACAAGATGAATGCTGTACCACCTCCTCCTATGCTGATCTGATTCTCCACCCAACCCCTATATCATAAAGAGAAAAAAATTATTCCGAAGCACCATGAATGAATAGGACACATCCCTTAGCCCACATGATCGATCTCCTAATAATTTATCCCTCCGCCCAAAGAATTATTTTTGGAGCCACACCTGATGCTCATCAGGGGTTAGTTATTCCTGGTTCTACATGCAAAAAACATTCCTGGCACAGGACTCAGCACAGAACCAACAGCTTTGGAGCAGCTCTAAAGTACCCTAGCCACACAAGCTCCCTAAAAGTAATTCTATCCCTAAGAACTTTAGTAGTGGATTTGGTGAAGGATTATATATATATATATATATATAGACATAGACATAGAAGCATAAAACTTCTCCAGGAATCTTCCTATTTTAAGGGCTGAAGAGATACAGAATGGGTAGGGTGCTTCCCTTGTACACAACCAATTCAGGTTCTCTCACCAGCATCCAATATTGTCACTAGAGTCAAACAAGAGTAATTTCTGAGTATCACTGATGCAGGCCTAAATATTTTTCAATTATCTTTTATAAATGTCATAGTTACCTAATAAAAACTGATTTGGGGACCGGAGCAATAGCACAGAGATAAGGCATTTGCCTTGCACACAGCTGACCACATACATAGCTGATGTGGGACCAACCCTGGTTCAATCCCCAGCATCCCATATAGATCCCTGAGCATGCCAGAAGCGATTTCTGAGCACAGATCCAGAAGTAACCACGGAGCACTGCTGGGTATGGCCAAACCCCCTCCCCCAAAAAAGAGAAGAAAAAAGAAAAACACTATCTAATTGGAAGTAAGCAGAGCTCAAAACCAAAAATCTACAATTCTAAATCCCAGTAACCTTAGGTTCTATCTATGCAACCTGCTTTCTATTTATTACCTACCTAGCCAGCCAGAAATTTTCAACTAATTGTCCAAAGAAAACACCTGCAAGCCTGTGAACGTTAATACAACTTACTAAAAAATAGGTTCCAAAAAGGCAGTCCAAAGTGGTTCTAGCCTGCAGGTTTCTAAGGTTTGCAAACCAGGGCAAGGCAGCAATACATAGGGTTAGTCAGGTACTTGTCTTTCAAATGGTCCAATCCAGGTACCACCAGGGGTCACTCCTGAGCCAAGCACGGCAGGTACAGCCCTTTTCTCCCAGTCCTCCTCATCCACTAAGAAAGATTCAATACCAGTAGGAAGGTTTTTTTAGTGTACCTGCCTCTACTTAGTATACCAGCAGTTATTTCCACTGCTTCAGAGATACTACAAAATGAGTCCCACTTAACTATTATTCTTCCCCTTTGATTCTTTGGATCCCAGGTGGCAGTGCTCAGGTGACCACGTGGTGATAGGGATTGAATTCCAGTCTGCAGCATGCAAAGGCAATCCCTCTTATCACTCTGGCCCACAATATTCATTTTTATACATTAAAAGGTCTTTAAAGAATCCGTGCTACTTCCTTCCCCCTGAGGCCACACCAAGTACTTAAGAGGAAGACATAGTTGCGCCAGGAATGAATCCAGGGTTGGCTACATGTTAGACAAGTACTTAATTCCTTTATCACTCTGGCAGCACATGCCTAAAGCAGTAGGGTAACAGAGCCCAGAATTATGGAAACCAAGGCGCTGGAGTGATCTAGCACAGCAGGTAGGGAGCTTTCCATACGACTAACCCAGGTTCCATCCTGGCACCCCACATGGTTCCCCCAAACTGGCAGGAGTAATCTCTAAGTGTAGAGCCACGAGTAACCACTGAGCAATGTCAGCTATGGCCAACAAAAAAAAGAATATCAACCGAACTGCCACTGTCTGCTCTTGGCTAGAATTTTGCTGTGCCTCCACCTGTCATAACCTTATCCAACTTTCCAGAGCAAGCTCAAATGCCAACTCTATAAAAGTATCTGACCACATCTCCCAGCTGTAGGCTGGGACACTTTGAATTGCCAGGAAGTGACAATAACCCAGGGCCTCATTTTCTCTGCCAATGAACTGATCCCCAGTCCCCAGGGCACTTTTTAAATTGCTTGCCTAAACTACCATATTACCTTATAATCATTAAAAGAATGAAACCAAGGGTCTGGAGAGACAGCACAGAGGTAGGGCATTTGCCTTGCATGCAGCAGATCGGAACAGAGGTAATTCGAATCCCGGCATCCCATATGCCCCCCAGCAAGCTTGCCAGAAGCAATTTCTGAGCGTGGAGTCAGGAGTAACTCCTGGTGCTGCCAGGTGTGACCCAAAAACAAGAAAAATAATAATAAATAAGACTAGAGAATAACAGGCAGGGTACTTGCATGCAGCTGAATAAGATTCAATCCCTCACACTCCATATGGTCCTGAAGTCACTGAGTAAAACCTGAGCAGAGTCAGGCATAAGTCTGAGCAATGGGGTGTGGACCCCTAAAATAAAATGACAAATAGAAAACTGATCTGTGGGGCCGGTGTGGTGGTGCTAGAGGTAAGGTGTCTGCCTTGCCAGCAGTAGCCTAGGACAGACTGCAGTTCGATCCCCCGGGGTCCCATATGGTCCCCCAAGCTAGGACTTCTGAGCGAACAGCCAGGAGTAACCCCTGAGCATGACCAGGTATGACCCAAAAACAAAACAAAAAAATAAAAAAAAAAACACTGATCTGTTATGAGTTGTTATATGAGATCTGCTTCTTATGGCTTACAAAGCCATGTTTTCCCTTCCACTCATCCCAATTCAATTAGTTTACAAGCAGATTAGAACCCAGTCCAAAGTCAACAAAACAAGCAGTTTTCAATTTGAATGGTATTGTTAACATTCAATTTCCCATCTGACAAAATCTCTATCCTATGGAGAAGTGACTAAGAAAAATTCCAGATAACCTAACATACATTTGGAACTAGCAGAAATACCTATTTAACTCAATTTGGAGCTCTATTTCATTTTTTTTGGGTGGGGGGGGCTAAACCCGACACTCATGGATTATTCCTTGCAGGCTCGGGGGACCATATGGGATGCGGAAATCAAACCCAGGCAGGCAGCGTGCAAGGCAAATGCCCTACCCTCTGTGCTATCACTCGTGAGGGGGGCTAATTTTCTTTACACAAACTAAAGCAGTCAACTTTATTTTTGCATTCATTCAGACTTTAAGTCCTGAGCTGGTACTAACAGATTAAAAATTTTCTCATTAATATATCGTATTAAACTACCTAAAACATTACACGATGCCCAGGGCCAGTGCAATAGTACAGCACATAGGGCTGTCTTACAGGCATCTGACCAGATTCAATCCAATCCTATATGGTTCCCAGCACCACCAGGAGTAGCTTCTGCGTGAAGAACCAGAGTGTGACAGCTCTACGCCTCCAAATACAAGGCCACAGTAACTAAGTGCCAATAAAGGATTATTAATAACTCCATCAATGCCAGCAAACAGTTAAAATACATAGCAAAGGCATACTTGGGAGAAAAGACAACTGTGGGAAACCTGTTTTATATGGTTTAAATTGCGTACACATTTGTATTTGCCATATACATCCTCCCTATAGTTATTACTGTAACCATGTTAACCAAATGTAGTTTGAGGTGCATTAATTCAATGTTGTCTGATTAGTTTTCCAACAAAATACAGAAACATTCCAGGCTCTTGTAATAAAAACAAACTGTTATATATATGGCCAGAGAGCACAACAGGTAAAGTGCCTTTCATGCACTCATCTGGGACTCACATTCCTGAAGGACAAAACCCAAATAATTTATCTTTGAATCCCAGGCACTGCATTCAGTACCACCAGAAGTGAACCCTGACCAGAGCCATTAGAGAAAGCCCCAAATACAGCCAGGAATGGTCCCAAATATCCTGGCTGTGCTCAGAGAATCAAACCTGGGTCAGCCCCATACAAAGCAAGCACTTTACCCATGACCATCTCCTCTCAAGGCCCCAAAATCACTTTTTACTATTATCTGCATTCTAGAGAGGAATGAACAAGCATACAAAACTAGAAGCAATTCTGCATTATCTTGGGTTCCTGCATTACTGTATAACCTTGGTTTCTCATATCCACATCTGCCTGGCAATAATTCCTGAAGGATTTTTAATCAATAACTAAACACTATTGAGTCAAGAGTCAATAAACATCTATAATCCTTACAATCTAATAAATTATGAGTCTTGCTACCATTTACTGGTAAATGAAACTGAAGATCTGAAGCCAACTGACTTGTCCAAAGTGATATACCTAGAAACTTCAAAAAGGGGCCAGATACAGCACAGACGTGGGCATATTTGCCTTACAAGTGACCAACCTGGGAGGGACCCAGTTCAATCCCTGCTACCCTACATGGTTCCCCGAGCCTGCCAGGAGTAACCCCTGAACACTGTGCCAGGTGACTGGAGCCAATTCTTAGTACATAATTGAAAATACATGGTTACACTTAATGTTTAATCATTCTGCAATAACAGGAATTTGTGTATACATTTTATTTAAATTGGAATAAATCTGTACAAGAAACAATTTTATTCAGTAAAAGATTAGGTCCGTACTTGGTCACTGTGGCCACCCCCTTAAGTACTCATAAGCCAAAAATTGGAGAAGAAAAATGCCGTAAATGAATTTCTCACATTTTATCACCATTGAGCTTTCCAGAATTTACTAAGTAAAATTAGTGATTTAACCTCTACTAAGCACTGACTCAAAGACTGGCACCTGATTTCTTTTTTCTAATGACCTCATTTGTGTAATTACAGAGCCATACCAGGTGGTCACATTTTCATAGTAGAGAGCAGTGTTGGACTCCATCTTTTGGAATTTTGTGGTCACAAATTTGTAATTCCAGCAGGTTTTTGCACACGAAAATGGTCCACTCTACTGACACAGTCTACTACTGAGAATTAGTGTGCCTTTACTATAGCAGTAAGCCAGTCATTGTCACAGGTCATAGTCTATTAAGTGAGACCCATTGGGAATCCCCAGAACAGGCCAGGATGCTTAGGAAGAGGAAAACTGACCATTTACAAGTGCGTTTATACACACAAAATATAGACTTTGCACTTCTGCAGAGGACAAAGCAGACTGGTGGTCAAGTATTTAGCCAAAAAAAAAAAAAAAAAAAAAAAGAATTGGGAATTCTTTTAAACTTTCTATGTCTGGTTTAAAAACCCTGCCTTGGGGCCGGGTAGGTGGCGCTGGAGGTAAGGTGTCTGCCTTGCAAGCGCTAGCCAAGGAAGGACCGCGGTTCGATCCCCCGGCGTCCCATAGGGTCCCCCCAAGCCAGGGGCGATTTCTGAGCACATAGCCAGGAGTAACCCCTGAGCGTCAAACGGGTGTGGCCCAAAAACCAAAAAAAAAACAAAAAAAAAAAACAAACCCTGCCTTATGTATATATACCATGTAAAATTTTTATTTTTGGTTTTGTGGTCACAACTGGTGTTGCTAAGGGCTGACTCCTGATTGTGCTCAGGGAATCACTCCTGGCTTGGGCTCAGGTGACCAACAAAGTTCCTGGGATGAAATCTAGGTCTGTTGCATGTCAGCTAAGCTGTACCAGCACTAGAAGATCTTTTATTTTAAATACCTTAAAAACTGTTGGTCCATATATTCAAATGTCCGTGTATAAATAAAAGTACTCTTGGTCTTCTATTTGGTTCAAAATATTATCACTTGACTATCAAAATGGAGAGAAACAGACTTTCTGGACCCAAAGAAAAATCCCACCCAAGTTTCCTAATGTGGTATGTATATTAAAGCAAACTATAAACAAATGCAAACGGTAGTTAAGGAAAAAAACCTATGAAGAGTTGTAATTTGGGAAAAAAATGTGTTTCCCTAATTCAGGCTTGGGAACTTCTTATTCTCCTTTAATGCTCCAGTACACAGAGCTCCTTGTAGACAAACTAAAAAAGCATGGGCTTAGTTACAGGGAACTGTTTAAGCCACTATCGAACTAATTCTTTATAAAGATTTAAAAAATGCTCTGTTGAGAAGGGTAAAGAACATCTTTCTGATGTTATTTTGGGTTTTGGGGCTTACACCATTCCTTAATAGGAAGGGAGGAGCAACTTTGTCAGGGGACAAAGCTGGGCTGGCCCGTGCAAGACTGCTGCAATCCACGCTGCACCAAAATTCTGAGCTCACAAAATCTTAATTTACCTCAAAACTTTACACTCAACTTAAAAGCGTTTTAAACACGGCTAAAAGTCGCTCATCTAATTTCCAGTTAGCTCATGAATGTAGAAAATAAGTGGCTTTGTTTCTCTCCAAATTCTGCCAGACTGCAAATGAAGAAAATGTAGTTTTCAAGTCGTATTTGGGGAGGGCAAAGCACATTCATCCTCCTTTACCTTCAAAGCAAAGCTAGCAAGGAGCTGAAGCAGTACTAAGGTGGCCTGGGTTCGATCCCAGCGCCCCGTAGGGTCCCCGGAGCCAGTCAGCAGTAAAATGCCGCCGCAGTCAGGGAGTCACCACCGGGTGTGGCCCCAGGCCGAGCAGCCAGAAATCCAGATTCCTGGCTTCTCGCCCTGTTGAACCCGTCCACGCGATCCTTCGAGCTCCCCCAACACAGAGGCGGTCACTTCCTCGGGAAGTGCCCCGTGGCTGACACTGTGGAGGGAACATGTGGCAGCACCACGCAACCCGGTTTGTGCCTTTGAAAACCAACCCCCGATTCAAAAGAAAACTGACTTTAAGCTGTTCTCAAACCGGAGAGGGTGAAGTAAATATAAGAAAAAAAAAAAAAAAACCCACGAGCCAGCTAATTAAAAGTTCAATCAACTTATCTCCGTGTAATTAACCCAAGCCGGGGCCGGAGGGAGAAGCGCGCCGCGGGAGGGCGCGTGCCTTGCAAAAGCGGCCCACCGGGCGGGACCCAGGGTGTTCGAGTCCCCGCCATTCCCATATGCTTCCCCCGTGCCCGCCAGGGACGATTTCTGAGCAGAGCCAGGAGGAACCCCTGAGCGCCGCCGGGTGTGACCCCCCCCACCCCAAAAGTAATAATAATTTTTTTTTAAAGCTGCTGCTTTGGAGACTTGAATCCGTGCTTTTCAGGGAGGAAATATTTAAGATAAATAAAAACGTGGTCACAGGACGAACCCGGGATTCCAAGGAGAGCTTGGAAGGGTCCAACTGCAACGTGCGAAGTCAAGGCCGATCCTTCCAGCACATTTGAGTGGCGATTAAAAATAAAACGAAAATAAAGGGCTGGGAGAGACAGAGAAGACAGCACTTAAGTAGGGCGTTTGCCTGGCGTGCAGGAGGACGGTGGTTCGAATCCCGGCATCCCAGAGGGTCCAGGAGCCTGCCAGGGGCGATTTCTTAAGTGCGGAACCAAGGAGTAGAACCCCTGAGCACCGTCGGATGAGACCCAAAATCCAAATGTAAATAAGTAAATAAAAATAAAATAGGGATCTGAGAGATAGATAGCATGGAGGTAGGGCGTTTGCCTTCCATGCAGTGCAGGAGGACGGTGGGGTTCGAATCCCGACATCCCGCATGGTCCCAGGAGCCTGCCAGGTGTGATTTCTGGAGTGCAGAGCCAGGGAGGGACCCCCTGTGCGCCTTGGGGTGTGACCCCATGACCAAAAAATAAAATAATCTAAGAAAATAAAGCATGCTGATAGGGCGTTCGCCTTGCATGCAATGCAGAAGAGAGGACTGTGGTTCGAACCCCGGCACCCCAGATGGTCCCAGGAGCCATTGCTGAGTCCAGGGCCGGGAAAGGACACCCTGAGCGCCTTGGGGTGTGACCCCCATGATCAAAAAATAAAGTAATCTAGTAAAATAAAACATGCTGATAGGGCGTTCGCCTTGCATGCAACGCAGAAGAGGACTGTGGTTCGAACCCCGGCATCCCAGATGGTCCCAGGAGCCTGCCAGGAGTGATTTCTTGAGTGCAGAGCCAGGGAGGAACCCCCTGAGCGCCTTGGGGTGGACCCCAGGACCAAAAAGACAAAACAACGCATGGAGATAGGGCGTCTGTTTGCCTTGCACGCAATGCAGAAGGACGGAGGGTTCGAACTCGGGCACCCCAGATGGTCCCAGGAGCCTGCCAGGTGTGATTTCTGGAGTGCAGAGCCAGGGAGGGACCCCCTGAGCGCCTTGGGGTGGACCCCATGAGCAAGAAATAAAAATAATCTAATAAAATAAAGCATGCTGATAGGGCGTCTGTTTGCCTTGCATGCAATGCAGAAGAGGAACTGTGGTTCGAACCCGGGCACCCCAGAAGGTCCCAGGAGCCATTGCTGAGTCCAGGGCCGGGGAGGGACCCCCTGAGCGCCTTGGGGTGTGACCCCATGACCAAAAAATAAAGCATGTTGATAGGGCGTTCACCTTGCAGGCAACGAAGAGGACTGTGGTTCGAACCCCGGCATCCCAGATGGCCCCAGGAGCCTACCAGGAGTGATTTCTGGAGTGCAGAGCCAGGGAGGAACCCCCTGAGCAAGAAATAAAATAATATAATAAAATAAAGCACGCTGATAGGGCCGTCTGTTTGCCTTGCATGCAATGCAGAAGAGGAACTGTGGTTCGAACCCGGGCACCCCAGATGGTCCCAGGAGCCATTGCTGAGCCCAGAGCCAGGGAAGGACCCCCTGAGCGTCTTGGGGCGCCACCCCATGACCCAAAACCAGTATAAAAACCATGAAAGAAAATGAAAGCGCGATGGCCCGATGGGGAACCTTCCAGAAGGGACGCCCCAAAAAAGGCGAGGAAAGTTCCTTCAGGGGAAATAAAAGAGCCTCAAGCATTGGTGCATGAGCAGCCTGGGAAGCAGGCCCAGCACATGGCCCCCCAAAACTCGGGCCCATCCCCCACCGCCACGACCACTTCCGGCCCGGCGGGGCGCTTTTACGGGCCCGCTGGCTGTTGTGGGGCGCGGGGGGCGGCGGGCTGGGCGCCCCGAAGCGGAAGGGCGGCGGGCGAAGGTCGTCGCTTTTCCCGCCTGACGCAGCGCGGCCGCCATGGCCGCCTCGGGCCTGCTCCCGGCGTGTGTGTGTCTGTGTCTGTGTGAGGGAGCGTATGTGGCGCTTCGCGTCCGCCTCCCTCGGCGCACCTACCTCCGGCGTCCCGGCGAAAGAGTGGCGGTGGCGGCGGCGGCGGCTGCGGCGCGCGGCGGCTGTTGGGCGCTCAGGGGACGGAAGCTCCCGACCTGCGCCACACGCGGGTCTGCACACGGCCCCGCACGCGCCCGCCCGCCTCTGCGCACAGCTCGCCTCCGCCTCGGCCAATCGGCGCGCGCCGACGCCGGCTCTGCCAATCGGCGCCCAGCTCCCCGAGAAGGCGCTGGCCAATCGGAGCGCTGTAAGGGCGGGACTAGGCGGCTCCGCTCTGCGCACGCGCGACAGGGAGGGCGTGTGGGTGAGGAGACGGGGGTTTCCCGTCGGGCCCCGCGCGCGCGCAGCCTTCCCGCCCCGGAAGTCAGGCTCGCTTCCGGTTTCCGAGGTGGGGGAGGGGTGGGCACACACGCACACACACACCCCATGGTGTGCTTACACACACACACACACACACACACACACACACACACACCATGGTGGGCTTGCACACACACATCCCACGGTAGGCTTACACACACATCCCATGGTGGGCTTGCACACACACACACCATGGTGGGCTTGCACACACACACCCATGATGGGCTTGCTCAGACACATCTAATGGTGGGCTTGCTCACACACACCCCTTGGTGGGCTCACACACACACAGCCTATGGTGGGCCACACACACACACACCATGGTGGGCCCAAACACACATCCCAGCGTGGGCTTGCACACACACATCCAATGGTGGGCTTGCTCACACACACACCCCATGGTGGGCTCATTCACACACACACCATGGTGGGCTCACACACATCCCAGAGTAGGCTTGCACACACACACACACACACACACACATACCCATGGTGGGCTCGCGGGGTTCAAGTCTCACAAGAAAGTCTCAAGCTTTTGTGCTTGATTAGCCATGGGGCGAGGGTCCAACTTGCCCTTTCCCTGGAGCCCTGTCCAGGCCTCGAACCTGCGGTTGCTAAGTCAGTGCAGGACTACTAAGGCTGCAGGCCTGGCAGAGCTGAGTTCTGGCTTTTGTGGATTTGAGCATGCATTGAGCCCCTCCAGACTGTTGTCAGCGCCACCCCTCTGCCACCTAATAAATACCCCCTAATAAATTAATGCTCCTGGAGGAGGATGAAGGCCAAGGGACCCTATTAGACACTGAAGGCCCCAACCGAGAGCACTTAGCATAGACGACATTTCTTGAAACTTGAAGCACCAGGAGGGGTTCTTGCTTGAGTGTGTGAGGGCCTGGGATCAATCCCTGTGACCAGATAAAAGAGAGCAGGATAACTCAAAATCGATTTATTTAAATTTATTTCAATTTGGTGCCAACAAAAAGATTTAGGATGGATGTGCCCTTTTCAAAACTAGTTTTTGTTCGAATAAAATAATGTGAAAAGAGGCCACAGAGATAGTAGAGTGGGGAGGGTGCTTGCCTTAAACATGTAAAATGAGTTCAGAGCTATAGCACAGCAGTAGGACATTTGCCTTGCACACCCAGGATAGACACGGGTTCGATCCCCAGCATGCCCTATGCTCCCCCAAGTCTGCCAGCGATTTCTAAGTGTAGAACCAAGAGTCAACCCCTGAGCGTGCCAGGTGTGGCCCCCCCGAAATATGAAATAAAAGTATGACTGCACTTTAAAAACAAATAGTTCGGGCCCGGCCAGGTGCCGCTAGAGGTAAAGTGTCTGCCTTGCAAGCACTAGCCAAGGAAGGACCTCGGTTCAATCCCCCGGTGTCCCATATGGTCCCCCCAAGCCAGGGGCAATTTCTGAGCGCTTAGCCAAGAGTAACCCCTGAGCATCAAACGGGTGTGGCCCGAAAAACCAAAATAAATAAATAAATAAATAAATAAAAACAAATAGTTCAAATATTTTAAGCTAAAAGACCCTCATTTCCTCCAGCTCCTTATATGCAGCAACCATCAGTGGCTGGCCCACCCCAGGAGAGTGGGAAGGGTTGCTCTCAGAAATGCTCCCATTGCATGATACAGGGGATCCCACTTGCACGCGCGCACACACACACACTTTTTTTTTTTGTAAAAATTATGTGTTCTTGGTCCCAGAGAGATAGCACAGCGGTGTTTGCCTTGCAAGCAGCCGATCCAGGACCAAAGGTGGTTGGTTCGAATCCCGGTGTCCCATATGGTCCCCCGTGCCTGCCAGGAGCTATTTCTGAGCAGACAATCAGGAGTAACCCCTGAGCACTGCTGGGTGTGGCCCCCCCCAAAAAATAAAAGTTATGTGTGTTCTTTTGAGCCACACCTGGATGTGCTCAGAGGTTACTTCTGACTGCCCTCAGGAATCATTCCTTAGGGACTCAAGGGAACCATCTGGGTTACCAAAAATCAAACCCAGGTTGACTATATGCAAGACAAGCAACCTCACCCGGGTACTATCACTCTAGCCCCAACTTGCCCTTTGCTTAGAGGGTCACAAGATGTTAGTCACACCTGGTTGTTGGTGTGGGTCAAACCAATGTAAATGCCCAAACTCCCTGGCCCTTCCCACCCCACCACCAGGCCCTTTCAATCATCACCAATTAGTATTCTTTGACCATCACAGTCTTTAAAATTAAGTGGTGTGCTGAGGTTAGGAGTAAGTCCTGGGGCTGGAGAGATAGCACAGAGGTAGGGTGTTTGCCTTGCACACAGCTGATCCAGCTCAGACGGTGGTTTGAATCACAGCATCCCATATGGGCCCCCCCCCCCGCCCTGTGCCTGCCAGGGACGATTTCTAAGTGCAGAGCCTGGAGGAACCCCTGATCACCGCCAAGTGTGACCCATAAAAAAAAAAAAAAAAAAAAAGTAAGTCCTGAGCACAGCTGGGTATGGCCCAGAATCAAAAAGTGCACATCAGGGGCCGGAGAGATAGCATGGAAGTAGGGTGTTTGCCTTGCATGCAAAAGAACAGTGGTTCAAATCCCTGCATCTCATATGGTCCCCTGAACCTGCCAGGAGCGATTTCTGAGCATAGAGCTAGGAGTAACCCCTGAACGCTGCCGGGTATGACCCAAAAACCAAATACCAAAAAAAAAAAAAAAAAAAAAAAAAAAAAAAAAAAACTGTAGGGAGGGGCCATTTCATTCAGCCAATCCAGGTTCGATCTCCAGCATCTCATATGTTCCTCTGAGCCTACCAGGTGTGCTTTCTGAGTGCAGAGCCAAGAGTAACCCCTAAGCACTGCCTGCTGTGACCCCCCAAAATAAAACAATGTAGGGAGGCCTGAGCCATACTACAAGGAGGAGGACACATGCCTTGCACAAAACCAACCCTTGGTTCCATCTTGACATCCCATTTAGTCTCATGAACCTGCCAGGAATGAGTTCTTAGCCAGAATAATAGCTGCAGGACAGGAGCAATAGCACAGTGGTAAGGCATTTGCCTTGTACAAGGCCAACCCAGGACTAATAGTAATTTGATTCCCAGTATCCCATATGGTCCCTGAGCCTGCCAGATCCAGGAGTAACCTCTGAGTGCTACCGATGTGAGCAAAAAAAAAAAACAAAAACAAAAAACAAAAAACAAAAATACAAAAGAATACCTGAGCTTCACCAGGTCTCTCTGTCTGTCTGTCTATCTGTCTGTCTCTCTCTCTCTCTCTCTCTCTCTCTCTCTCTCTCTCTCTCTCTCACACACACACACACACAATGTATGCTGGTGGCCAGAGGATAGTACAATGGGTAGGTTGCTTGCCTTGCTTACAGTCAACCAGGATTCAATATGGGTTCAGTATCCCATATGAGCTATGCTTCCCCATCCCTAGAGCATAGCCAGGAGTGATTCCTAGGTGCAGAACCAAGAGGAGTAACCCCTGAGAATCACCGGTGTGGCCCAAAGACCAAAAATTTTAAAAAATAAAACAGTGAATGCTGGACCAGAGGAATAGCACAGCAGGGAAAGTGTTTGCCTTGCACATGGTTGACCCTGATTTGATCTCTGGCATCCCATATGGTCCCCTGAACCTGCCTAGAGAAATTCTGAGCACAGAACCAGGAGTAATCCTTGAGTGCCATCAGGTATTCCCCCCCCAAAAAAAAACTGTGTATGATAAACCCCAAGCACAGCATGGTTTCTCAAAGACTGTTGGATATGGTTTACAAATCCACGGATAGGGCCTGAAAGATAGCATGGAAGTAGGGTATTTGCCTTGCATGCAGAAGGATGGTGGTTCAAATCCCAGCATCCCATATGGTCCCCTGAGCCTGCCAGGAGCAATTTCTGAGCGTAGAGCCAGGAGTAACCCCTAAGCGCTGCCAGGTGTGACCCAAAAACCAAAATAAATAAATAAACAAATAAATAATAAATACCAACTGAAGTGAGAGTGGGGGTGGGAATAAAAGCTCCCTACACCAGAAAAGATCCTATTTCCAATAATAAAATGGCATTGTGTAGAAGTTGAACTGGTTTCATTCACAAGGAGCTTACACAGCTTTTTAGTTTTCCCCTCCCCAAGTGATTAATCTTTATAATATCTTGAGGTAAGGAGTAGTGTGGTAAGCAGAAGTGATTTCCTAAGAAGTGATTTCCTGAACTGACTGTGAGTCAGTTTAATGCAAGAGACTATGTAGGAATCTCACCCTGAGTACGTACATCTGGAAAAATTTAAATTGTCATAGGAACTATAAAGTTTTCTAATGACTTTTGATTACTATCCCAACCACAATGCTTCACAAAAAGATTTGCTGCCCATTAATAGACCCAGGAACAGAATGTTCCTAACATTAAGAAGAAATAATGAGGGTGAACTCAAGATAGTGGACTTAATGTTCTCAACAGACTCTAAAAGGCGAAAAAAGGAGCAGAAACATCCTGTACTTCCTGAAGCTCAACTCTAGGAGCAGAAATATATATTGATTGCATGCCAATAGGCCCAAACTCCTGAAATGTGCTGTGCTTAGTAAAGCCAAACTGATCGTGAGACTTTCTTTTCTTTCATATATCTGGTAGTATCCGACAAGATCAGCTAAAATGCAATGATTCAGCAATAATTTGGGATTCCTTTAAAAAATGCCATTTGATCCACAAGACCCAACAACTCTTATTTTCTGCTGAAACGCCCAACTGGACACTCCATGCCTTACATTCTGCTGATTAATGGAAGCAGGAGAGTATTCCAAAACCATGTCTTATATTCTGGGCCTCTAGGGAAATAGTCTCTCTGACTACTTGGAAAGTATGCAACTAAAGTTAAAAGAGTAAGTTTTCTGGGACCAGAGTAAAGCAGGGCTTTCGTTGCATGTGTCTGACCTGGGTTCAGATCTCCAGCATCCCAGCATCCCATATGATACCCTGAGCAGAGCCAGAAGTAAGCCCTGAGTAGCTCTGACGTCACCAGGATGTTTGTTTATTTATTTATTTATTATTTATTTCCAATTATTATATATAATCTCTGTGTAAGTTTCAGTGGTGCTCAGTACCAAGGGGACTCTATGTGGCTTTAACTCCAATACTATCTCTTAGGCCCCAAGATAAGTACTTTTATTACCTCCACAAGGAAATAGTTCCCAAGAATTTAATTGGCCCAAAGTCAGAGAAGTTTCTAACAGAAGTAACTTATGGAGCTGGTGCACAGCAGGAAGGGCATTTGCCTTGCATGCAGTCAACCCTGAGTTGGATCTCCAGCATGCCATATTGTCCGCAGAGCACTGCCAGAAGATCACTTTCCTGAGTGCAAAACCCTGAGCACTGCCAGGTGTGGCCCCCGACACCTCCCCCAAAAAAGTAATTGATGTAAAACAAAGCTTCCAAACTTTCAGTAGTTATTGGCACCTCACTCTACAAATTTCTGTTGATGGGGCCGGAGAGATAGCACAGCGGTAGGGTGTTTGCCTCGCATGCAGTCTGCCTGGGAAGGGCCCGTTTTGATTCCCAAAATCCATATGGTCCCCCAGCCTGCCAGGGGCGATTTCTAAGTGCAGAGCCAGGAGCGATCGCTGAGCACCGCTGGGTGTGACCCAACAACCAAACAATCAATTAGTCAATCAATAAAGTTTTAGAAAACAATTTCCCGTTGACTCTTTAAAATGAGAGTAGGGGAATTCTAACTAAATATGAGGAGATAGAACAAACTGATTAATTATTTAGTTAGCAGTACCTTGATTGGCTTCCCTTTCTGTGAGCTGGAATTAAAATGATCACTGTTTCTGCAAATTGTTTAAAGAAACAGTTTTATTTATAAATAGTGTTAGTTTGGTTATGGTTTTGTTTAGGGTCACACCTGGTGATGCTCAGGGAGTAATTCTGGCTTTACACTCAGAAATGAGTCCTGGGCCCGGAGAGATAGCACAGCGGCGTTTGCCTTGCAAGCAGCCGATCCAGGACCAAAGGTGGTTGGTTCGAATCCCGGTGTCCCATAGGGTCCCCCGTGCCTGCCAGGAGCTATTTCTGAGCAGATAGCCAGGAGTAACCCCTGAGCACTGCCGGGTGTGGCCCAAAAAACAAAAAACAAACAAACAAAAAAAAAAAAAAAACAAAAAAAAAAGAAGAAGAAAAGAAATGAGTCCTGGTGGTGCTCAGGGAACCATCTGCTGATGTTCAGGGGTTAATGCTAGCCTGGTGATGCCCTGGGGACCATATGGATTGCTGGGGAGCCAACTAAGTCAGCAACATGGAAGGCAACTGCCCTCCTCATTGTACTATCACTCCAGCCCTTACAAGTATTTTTTGGTTTTGGTTTTGGTTTTGGTTTTTGGGTCATATCCGGTGATGCTCAGGGATTACTCCTGGCTATACACTCAGAAATCTCTCCTGGCCTGGGGGACCATATGGGACACCGGGAGGTTGGTGTGTACAAGGCAAACACTCACCGCTTGCACCACCGCTCTGGCCCCCCTTGCAAGTAGTTTGAGTTTTTTTGTTTGTTTGTTTTTGGTTTTTGGATCACACCCGGCATCGCTCAGGGGTTACTCCTGGCTCTATGCTGAGAAATCGCTCCTGGCAGGTTCAGGGGAACAAATGGCATGCCGGGATTCAAACCTCTGACCTGCATACAAGGCATTACCTCCATGCTATCTCTCCGGCCCCAAATTCTTTGTTATTTATTTATTTATTTATTTATTTATTTATTTATTTATTTATTTATTTATTTGCAAGTAGTTTTTAAAGCTTCAAATAAAACCACCCTGGGTGGGAAACACCCTTGAGGTCTGAGATTGATAGCACAGCAAGTAGGGCATTTGCCTTGCAATTGCCTTACCAGGTTGGATTTCCTGCATCCCATATCGTACCCAATAACTACTAGAAGTGATCCCTTAGCGCAGACCCAGGAGTAAGGCTTGCACATTACTGAATGTCCAAAAACTTAAAAATAAAAACCTAACTAAAGATTAGAATTTCAATATAGACTTAAAATAATTTGGGGGGTTGGGGTCAACCCAAGAGTAACTCAGAGGTTACTCTTGGCTGGCTCAGGGTACCATATGGAATGCTGGGGATCAAACCCAACTCAGCCACATGTAAGCAAATGCATTATAGCTCCACCACACCACACCACACCACACATCACACAACACCACACTACACTATAGCTCCAGTCCCCCTGCCTTTGTGTTTTTCTTTTTTTCCTCTTTTTACAATGCTAGGAATCAGACCTTGGGCTAGCTAAAAAGATATTATAGCAGATAATGGCATGCAGCCAATTAATGTTCTGTCTCCAGCACTCATATGGTCCCAAAACACTGCCAGGAGTGATCCCTGAGCACAGAACTCTGAGCACAGGAATATGCTGGAGTAACCAGGAGTAACCACAACACTGCTGGGTGTGCCCCCCAGACAAAAATAGGGGCAGGTTTTCCCACATTAAAGAACATTACTTGGGGCCAGGAAGATGGCGCTAGAGGTAAGGTGTCTGCCTTGCAAGTGCTAGCCAAGAAAGGACCGCAGTTCGATCCCCCGGCATCCCATATGGTCCCCCCAAGCCAGGGGTGATTTCTGAGCGCATAGCCAAGAGTAACCCTTGAGCATCAAACGAGTGTGGCCAAAAACAAAAACAAAAACAAAAAAACAAAACAAAACAAAAAGAACATTACTTTTTGGTTGGGTATTTGTGTGTGTGTGTGTGTGTGTGTGTGTGTTATTTTTGTTTTGTTTTTGTTGTTTGGTTACCCATGCTGTTTGGAGTTACTCCTTACTTTGCTCTTTTGAATCACTCTTGGTGGTGCTTGGGGACCATAGGGGATTCCAAGGATTGAACCAGCATGATCAAGTGCAAGGCAAACCCCTTCCCCGCTGTACTCTCTCCAGTCCCTAGACATTACTTTTTTGGAAGAGTGAGTGGTAGGCATTAAGCTATACCCAGAAGTGCTTAGGTACTCAGAGTACCATATGAGGTGCCAAGGTCTACCACATGTAAGGCTGGAAATATTGCACAGCGGTAGGGCATTTGCCTTGCATGAGGCCAACCCAGGAGGCAGTGGTTCAATTCCTGGCATTCCATATGGTCTCCTGAGCCTGCCGGGGCAATTTCTGAGTGCAGAGCCAGGAGTAACCCCTGAATGCCGCTGGGTGTGACCCCCTCAAAAAAAAAAAAGAAAGTACAGGTTGCCTTGTGAATGAGTTTTACTCAGCTTCTCAGTTGTTGTCTTTATTTTTCCAATCACATACAACAGTGTTCTGACTTATTATTGGCATTGCACTTGGGGATCACTTTTTTTTTGTTTGTTTTTGTTTTGGGGCCACACCCGGCAGTGCTCAGGGGTTACTCCTGGCTGTCTGCTCAGAAATAGCTCCTGGCAGGCAGGGGGACCATATGGGACACCAGGATTCGAACCAACCACCTTTGGTCCTGGATCGGCTGCTTGCAAGGCAAACGCTGCTGTGCTATCTCTCCGGGCCCCCATTTCTTTTTTTTTTTTTTCTTCTTTCTCTTTTATTTTGGTTTTTGGGCCACACTCGGTGATGCTCAGGGGTTACTCCTGGCTCTGTGGTCAGCTCTCAGGAGTCATTCCTGGCGGTGCTAAGGGACTTATATGGAATGTCAGGGATCAAACCTGTGTCAGCCACCTGCAAGGCATGCACCCTATATGCTGTGCTATCACTCTGGTCCCATGTGAATCACTCTTGGGAAAGCTGGGCATACCTAAAATTTTATGTGTTATTTGGTAAATCAATGTTGTATCTCAAACTGATGTTAGGTTTGATAACTGTTACCAGTATCTTCTAAAACTTAGCTTTATTTTTTGGGAGCCACAAATGGTGGTGCTCAGGCCTATCTATGGCTTTGGGCTCAGCTGTCACTCCTGGCAGAGCTCAGGGGACCATATGCAGTACCAAGGAGGTCCACATGTAAAGCAAGCACATTAATTCCTACATTATCTCTCAGTCCCCATGAAATTTGGACTTAGATCATTGAAGACACAATAGTCTCATTAAGAAAATGTCACTCAGGCCCGGAGAGATAGCACAGAGGCGTTTGCCTTGCAAGCAGCCAATCCAGGACCAAAGGTGGTTGGTTCAAATCCCGGTGTCCCATGTGGTCCCCCATGCCTGCCAGGAGCTATTTCTGAGCAGACTGCCAGGAGTAACTCCTGAGCAATACCGGGTGTGCCCCCCCCCCCAAAAAAAAGTCACTCAAGCTATCCACATTGCATTTAGTTTGTGCTTTGGGGCCACACCCATCAATGCTGCTCAGGAGTAAATCCTAGCTATGTACTCAAGAATTACTTCGGGCAGTGCTATAGGGACCATATGGGATGCCGGGGATCAAATCCATATCAGCTTCATGCAAAGCAAGTGTCCAATTCCAGCCTAAATCACATTGCATTTGGGAAGCCTACACATTTGGTGGCATTGCCTTTGTGTCAGTTAAATGTCAGGGACATGCTTGGGTGGTAGTAGGTTGGACCTATGCTGACCATGTAGATGCCACGAGCTCTTCAACATGCCCTCGACAAATTCTGTGTCCCTTGTAGGGCTGGCATTCAGGTACATTTATTTGACCACAAAGCCACGGTTTTCAGGATTTTGACCAGTCCTTGGAAACTGCTGACTCCTCAGCACTGCAGACAGTACACAAAATCCTGACTCACCCTTCTGATTCTCTCAGAGAATGCTAATAATGATTCAGCTCGGGCCAATGCTCAAAGTGACTTTGAGAGAGGAAATAGGTTTTGAATGAGCAAAGCCAGGACTATCTCAGGTAATAATGACGCCCTTTCTTTTCTAACTTTCTCAGCCGCTCCCCCAGTTCTCCCTTGCCCAGAGCAGAAGCAGTGACTTGGCAAGCATGGCCGGAACCCTGCAGTCTGCTGCGCAGGCTGGCAAGGCCACTGGGTCCAGTTTAGCAAGTCATCATTCCCTTCCACACAGGGAGAGCCCTGCAGGGTGTGGTGCTGACGGTGACACAGGGCTGCACTGCTGAGTTAACAATTCCAAATTTAGCTCTTCTGTTGGCAATATTACTGTATCAATCACTGACGGGCATTATTTTCCCTAGTAAACTTCATGACCATCTGCAGATGGAGAGACTGGAATACAAAATGCCTTAGACATTCCCTTCCAACCACAGTAAATGATAAAAATCTACTAGAAGCCTGAAATTTATACCCAGACGCTACCAACAACAACAACAATAAATAAATAAAAAATAACATGTTGGAGGAAAAAAAGGTTTTGGCTTTTTTTCAAAGGGTTGCAGTGAGGATTACATAAAGTACTGCTCTTTGTGTGTTTTTCCAGGTAGCTTATGAGATTGTGGGGAAGAGAGAGGCAGAAGGGAATCTGCCACTTCCTTCTACCCACCCATCTCTGTCACCCAGGGAAACACCTGGGGAATTTAGGACCAATAAAATTCAGCTCTGAGGGACGTGGTGATAGTACAGTGGCTAGGGCACTTGCCTTGCAAGAGGCCAAGACAGGTTTGATCCCATATGGTCCCCTGAGTAACACCAGGAATAATTCCTGTGAAAAACCAGGAGTGATCCCTGAGCATCATCCTGGTTCTGCACTCAGAAATTACACCTGGCTCTGTACTCACAAATCATTCCTGGCAGGCTCAGGGAACCACATGGGATGCCAGAGATTGAACTCAGCTCAGCTGCAAACAAGGCAAATGCCCTACCCACTGTGCTATCTCTTTGGACAAGGTTAGCTTAATAGCAATTGGATTCAGATAGAATTGCTGAAAGTTATGTTTTTGCAGTGTCCTATTCAGTGGCTTAGTCCATTCCCAGATTCATGAAACTGTGACAGAGCTCACTATGTCATACCAGATTTACACAACATCTTTACACAAAATGAGAAGGACCAGAGAGCAGAAAAGTGATCATCTCTCTCTCTCCCAGAAACCCTGGCAGCATGCTTCTTCTGTGGTTCCCATCATCAAGCTCTGTCCTGAGAGTCACTTTTCCACAATGGCTTCTCATCCTTAGGGACACACATTCCAGGCTCCTCCATGTCTCTTTGAGGCTTGATGTTTCATTTCTGACCATGCTTAATGATATCCCATTACTGCAAATACTCTGGTTGGTCTATCCATTCCCCTATTGAAGGACTTCGTTACTGCCAACTTTGGCAAGTATGAACAAAGCTGCTGTGAATATCTGTGTGCTAGCTCTTGTGTGGATCTATACTCAAGACCTTTGGGGAAATACCAAGGTGTATGACTGCTAGATCACATGGCAAGAATCTGTTTAGTTTTAACTGGAAAATCCAGCAGCCCCCACCCATACCTATCATCCTGCCAGCAGAGAAATAGCCCAGCTCCACAATCTCAAAAAGAACATGATGTTGCTGGTACCTTGGTTTTAGGGGATATTGGTCTGGGCTGACAACTCAGGGGTTTTCTCAAAATGGCGGCACTCAGATTCCCCTTTCTGCCATAAGGCAACACAACCCACAGCCACACCTGACACCCTCCAACATGGAACCAGTCCAGCTCCACAACTCAACTTCATCAAGCTGCGAAGCCACCAAATCATTCTAGTTCCATAGATCCTGGACCATGCAGCCACATATGTGACTGTACAAGACCTCCAAATTGCAGAGTACTGTCAGCCCACTAGGATCCCAGCAGATCAAATAGGAAAGTTGCATAGAAGACCATCAAACTCAATGTGCCTAAACAGTAACACAAAAGGTTCAGTTAGCACCAACCAGCCCAGTAAACCCTCAGACACTTACTTTAATAACATCATTGTGAGATATAACAATGTTCATAAATTGACTTTTATTGATCACAGTCGATCATTTTCCATTTGCCTTTGTGTTATTTTTTTTGTTTTTGTTTTTTTAGGCCAAACCTGTGATGCTCAGGGGTTACTCCTGGCTATGCACTCAGAAATTGCTCCTGGCTTGAGGGACCATATGGGACGCCGGAGGATAGAACCATGGTCCATCCTAGGCTAGTGCGAGCAAGGCAGATGCCTTACAGCTCACACCACCACTACTCTGGCCCGGCCCTTGCCTTTGTGTTGTAACCAACAATATAAAGTCAATTTGTGCCTACCAAGGTGACAGTCTGTGGTGCTAATGAGAAAGTGGGGACATTGGTGGAAGAAAGGTCAAACTGGTAGTAGGATTGATGTTGGAACATATTCATGCCTAACCCCACTGTATTATGAAAATTTAGTAAATCATAGTATTATAGTAAAAGAAGTGCCTCTCAATGAGGTAGGCTTGTGGGTGGGAGAGAAAAGGAGGTATTGGTAGAGGACAGGACATTAGTGAAATATTCTATGCCTGAAACCCAATCGTGAACAACTATAATCCATGATGACAATTTTTTTTATTTTAAAAAGAATATTTAGGTGGTTTTTTTTTGTTTGTTTGTTTGTTTTGTTTTTTGGTTTTGGTTTTGGGGCCACACTCGGTGACACTCAGGGATTGCTTCTGGCCATGCGCTCAGAAATCGCTCCTGGCTTGGGGGATCATATGGGATGCTGGGGAATGGAACCGAGGTCCGTCCTAGGTCAGACGCGTGCAAGGTAAATGTCCTACCACTGCACCATTGCTCCAGCCCCTCGAATGTTTAGGGTTTTTTGTTTGTTTGTTTGTTTTTGGTTTTTGAGTCCTGGCACCCTATCTGCTCTCCTACCTCTCCAGCTAACATTTCATTTCTGTGGCTCTTGCCTGTGCTTGGGGGCCCCTGTAGAGCCAAGGTCCGAACATTTCAAGGTAAATGCCCTACCATCAGCCATACTATTTCTCTGGGCCTTGCAAGCATTTTTCTTTTTTTTTTGGTCTTTGGGTCACACCCGGCAGCGCTCAAGGGTTACTCCTGGCTCCATGCTCAGAAATCGCACCTGGCAGGCTTGGGGGACCATATGGGATGCCGGGATTCAAACCAATGACCTTGTGCATGAAAGGCAGATGCCTTACCTCCATGCTATCTCTCTGGGCCCCTCGAATGTTTAGTTTTATAAGAAGCACATGTTCAGTAGACCAAGATTCCCTGGGACCTAGCCCTGCCCATAGGCAGGACAGGTGTCAGTATTGCTCTGGAGTAGGGCCGTGCTAATTGGTACACAGTGACTGCTCACTGTTGCTCTGACTTGAGTTTCTCCAGTGACATAGGATATGAGCTACCTTGTTGTGCACTGATTTGCCATCTCTGCCATCCTTCTGGGAAGGACCTCCAAGTGGTCCTCTGTGGGAGACCGAGCACCCCATCATATCAAAAGAACTCTGGATGAATTTTCCACCGCCTGCCTGATTCAAGCCATAAAGTTTGCAGAGCCCTGAGCCAACTGGAAACTCTGCAAATAAATTTAGCCCAGCACACAGAATCTGGCTTAACCAGATTCCTTAACCCTTCCATGGAACCTGTTTTTGTAACTGCTCTCAAGCACGTAGTTATAGATAGGTTTTTGTAAAGTTTAAATCATGATCCTTATTGCTTGCACAAAAGAAAGATTTAAATGGAAAATAGGCTAAACAAAAAATTGTATTTGCGTAAATATCAATTAGCTATTTGTTTAAGGATTTGCTTCCCCTCCCCCCATCCTGCCAGGTTCCTCTTTATCCTTCCCGCCATCAAAATGTGTTTATGCTCCCATTGGTTAAAATTGTTGTACTTGTACAAATCTGATTGGTTTATGTTTCAATCCTATGTTACTACTCCTCCCACTGGAGCAGGGCATAAAAACCCTGCTTCTCCCTTCAATAAACCTCTTGACTGGCGTACACCTTGAGCGTTCTACTAACTTCTGCAGCTTAATTTTTTAGGTGTTCACAAAAGAGCTTAACACTCGCGAATTATTTGTAGCTGCTTTCTGCCTTCTGTCCCGGTTGAGAGAAAGCTGCTGGCCGGAATTCTCTCCCAGTAAAGGGCAGGAGCAGAGGCAGTTATAGTCCTCAGACAATTTGTGTTCACCGGAGAAAGTGATTTAATGTGAGAATGTGTTGCTTCTTTGGGCCTATTGTGCTGGAGCTACTTGGGGTATAGGGGGTACACCAGGGTGACATCAGGTGATGCACAGGGAACCATGTACTGTCAGGAGTCAAACCCAGGCCAGGTGCATGCTAGGCGTATGCCCGAACCACAGCATTATCCCAGGCCCTCCTTGCATCTCTTTGGTAGCATTTATATCTTATCTTTGCTCAAATGTCCTTCCTGGTATTTTGCTTAATCTTTTTTTTGTTTGTTTGTTTGTGGTTTTTTGTTGGGTTTTTTGTTTGTTTTTGTTTTTGGGTCACACCCGTTAGTGCTCAGGGGTTCCTCCTGTCTCTATGCTCAGAAATCATTCCTGGCAGGCTTGGTGTACCATATGGGATGCCAGGATTTAAATCACGGCCCTTCTGCATGCAAGGCAAAAGCCCTACCTCCATGCTATCTCTGTGGCCCCATTGTTCAATCTTTTGTTTTTGTTTTTGTTTTGTTTTTGGGTCACACCCGGCAGTGCTCAGGGGTTACTCCTGGCTGTCTGCTCAGAAATAGCTCCTGCCAGGCACGGGGGACCATATGGGACACCGGGATTGGAACCAACCACCTTTGGTCCTGGATCGGCTGCTTGCAAGGCAAACACCGCTGTGCTATCTCTCCGGGCCCAATCTTTTGTTTATTTTGATTTTAGGGGTCAGGCAACATCCAGCTGTGCTCAGGGCTTAGTTCCTTTGGGGGGGGCACACCTGGTGATGCTTAGGGGTTACTCCTGGCTATGCGCTCAAAATCCCTCCTGGCTTGGGGGACCCTATGGGATGCCGGAGGTTGGAACCAAGGTCCCTCCTAGGTTAGCCTCGTGCAAGGCAAATGCCTTACCACTTGTGCCACTGCTCTGGTCCCAGGTTTACTTCTAACTCTGCATAGAGGGATCACTTCTGGTAGGGCTCAGGGAACCACTTGAAGTGTCAGAGACCAAAGTCGGGTCAGCTGCATACAAAGCTGTGTGTGTGCTTTGCACCTTACTTGCTGCACTATCTCTCCAGTCCTTGCTCAATCTTTGTATTATTCTATTATTTTTTTTTGTTGAGCTACAAGAGTTCCTTGTATCTTCAAAGTACTTTTAAAATTCTCTTGAGGCATCTTCTTTGACCTGTGGGTTATTTAGAAGTGTGTTGCTTAATTTCTAAGAAATCTGGGAGCTTTGCCGCTCTCATCCCATTATTGATTTCTTGTCTAATTCCATGTGACTGACTGAGGTCAGGTGGCATCACAGTTCCCTTCTGATATGCAGCAGAGTTCTGACAGGAATATCATGTACTTGGGTTATTTGTTTGTTTGTTGGGTCACACACCAGCGCTCAGGGGTTACTTCTGGCTCTACACTCAGAAATGCTCCTGGCAGGCTCAGGTGACCATATGGGATACCGGGATTCGAACCACCATCCTTCTGCATGCAAGGCAAATACTCTACCTCCATGCTATCTCTCCAGCCCCGCAGCAGAGTTCTGACAGGAATATCATGTAACTGAGTAAAGTCTGATCTTATCATTCCTTTGAATAGATTAGGCTTTTTTTTTTTCTTTTGGTTTTTGGGCCATATCCGGTGACCCTCAGGGGTTTCTTCTGGCTCTGTGCTCAGAAATCACTCCTGGCTTGGGGGACCACATGGGACGCCAGGGGATCAAACCAATGTTCATCCTGGGTCAGCCGCATGCAAAGCAAATGCCCTACCGCTTCGCTATTGCTCTGGCCCTGGATTAGGCATATTTTTAAAGTTTCTAAATATCTGCCTCTTTATATTTAACTGGTTTACTTATTTAAAAAAAAAAAGGAAAAAGATTTTTTTTGAAAAGAATGGGGCCGGAGAGATAGCATGGAGGTAAGGCATTTGCCTTACATGCAGAAGGATGGTGGTTCGAATCCCAGCATCCCATATGGTCCCCCGTGCTTGCCAGAGGCAATTTCTGAGCATAAAGCCAGGAGTAGGGGCCGGGAAGGTGGCACTAGAGGTAAGGTGTTTGCATTGCAAGCGCTAGCTTAGGACGGACCGCGGTTCGATTCCCCGGTGTCCCATATGGTCCCCCCAAGCCAGGAGCAACTTCTGAGCGCTTAGCCAGGAGTAACCCTAGATCATCAAACGGATGGAGTAACCCCTGAGTGCCACCAGGTATGACTCAAAAACCAAAATAAATAAATAAAAATAAATTTAAATTTAAAAAAAAAAAGGAAAAAATGAGAGGGGCCACAGTGATAGTATCGCTGATAGGGCACTTACCTTGTATGTGGCCAACCTGGGTTTGATTCTTAGCATCCCATGTGGTCCCCAGAGCCCCACCAGGAATAATTCCCTAAGTGAGGAGTCAGGAATAAGCCCTGAGCACCACTAGATGTGACTCAAAGGGAAAGAGACACAGAGAGGTCTGTGGACTGAGCACATGCTTTGCATGTGGGAGGCTCAAGTTTGTTCCCTGACACTGCATATTCAAGCACCGATCTAGAAATAGTCCCCACTACTCAAAATGGAATGAAAACTCATAATCTCACATACTCTAACCACTTTCAGACATAGTCAGAATTTGTTATCTTTCTCAAAGGAAACTCTGTCCCCTGAAATTACAGCTCTTCCCTAGCTCAGTTCCATTCTACTTTCTTCTTGGGCAGGGATTGGACCACTTCCAGATGAGCTTGATATGGGGTCGGAGTGATAGCGCAGTGGTATGGTGTTTGCCTTGCATGTGGACGAACCTTGGTTCGATCCCCAGTGTCCCATATGGTCCCCCAAGTCAGGAGTGGTTTCTGAGCACATAGCCAGGAGTAACCCCTGAGCGTCACCGGGTGTGGCCCAAAAACAAAACAAAACAAAACAGATGTGCTTGGCAGCACTTTTGTACATTCAAGGGTGCATTCGAGGTAAGTGACTTAAGGGGTACTCTCTTCAGATGCCCCTTGCATTCTCTGGAGCTATTTGTTTTACTGTTCTCAGACCCTCACATAAATAGAGTTGCAGAGTTCTGCCTTATGTCACTGGATTATTTCCATAGTTCAATATCTTTAACGGGTTGGAGAGTAGGTAAGATGTTGGCTTTGCACGTTGCTCTTCCAGGTTCAATCCCAGGCATCCCTTATGGTCCCTGGAGCACAGCCAGAAATATTTTTTTTGGTTTGTTTTGATTTGGGGGGGGGGGCACACTCTGTGATGTTCAGGGACTACTCCTGGCTCTGCATTCAAAAATTGCTCCTGGCTTCAGGGACCATACAGGACACCAGGGATCGAACCGAGATCCATCCTGGGTCAGCCGAGTGCAAGGCAAATGTCCTACCACTGTACTATCACTCCAGCCCCTGCCAGGAATAATTCTTAAATGTTAAGTGGAAAGTAACACCTGAGCACCATCCAAAGTAGCAAAACAAAAAACAAACAAACAAACAAGCAAAAACACAATATAGGTCAGTCCTGATATTGCACAGGGACTTAGGCCATATGAAAAATGATTCAGACCCAGTGAGGATGCAGAGGGCCACACTGGTTCCCCATTCACTCTGGCGGCCACCTTTGCGAAGACAATCATTTGGACAAAGAGCTTGAAGTTCTTTTTATTGATCGTTAAGTGAGAAGTAGCCAAGCCTTACTGAATTTGCCAAAGAAGACTCTCCATTGTGCTGAATCAGTGCAGTGATGAACATGGTTTGCTTTGGGCTCTTTCACTTCACCCCACCAGCTCAGAAAGGATCAACCTGTATTTTGGAAACTTCTTTCTGAGAAATAGCAGAAATGGCAGCGTCCACAGTGAAATAGCACAGAGCAATCAAGTCTGAAACCCTAGGTAATTTTTCACAGCTAAGATTCATTCATACTGCAGCAGCTAATGTCCCCAATCACAGCAAGAAGGGAGGGAAAATTTGTTGGTTTGGTACACATGGGGTTACTCTTGACTCAGCACTCAGTAATCACTTCTGGCAGGCCGCAGGGAGGAACCATACTAGATGACCAGAATGTAACCCAGGTCCACTGTATTCAAGACTAGTGCCCTAAGGACTGGAGAGATAGCGTGGATGTAGGGCATTTGCCTTTCATGCAGAAGGTCGGTGATTCGAATCCCGGCATCCCATATGGTGTCCCTCAAGCCAGGAGCGATTTCTGAGTGTAGAGCCAGGAATAACCCCTGAGTGCTGCAAGTTGTGACCCCCCCCAAAAAATTAAAAAAAAAATTTCTGACTCTCAGGGCCAGAGCAATAGCACAGCAGTAGGGCATTTGCCTTGCACACGGCTGACCCAGGAAGGACCTCGATTCGATCCCCCGGAGTCCCATATGGTCCCCCAAGCCAGGAGTGATTTCTGCGTGCATAGCCAGGAGTAATCGCTGATCATCACTGGGTGTGGCCCCCAAAACAAGAAAAAAATAAATAAAAAGAGTTCTGACTTTGTTCAAAGTGACCTCAGGCAGTGATCAAGGGACCAATGCCAAGTTGAGGATCAAACTGGGGTTGGCCACATGTAAGTCTTAACCAAGTGTAATCAAGCCTTCTTTTCCCCACCAAGGAGGGCAGCGTTTGTCTTGCATGCTGAAGGACGGTGGTTCAAATCCCAGCATCCCATATGGTCCCCCGAGCCTGCCAGGAGTGATTTCTGAACGTAGAACCAGGAGGAACTCCTGAGCGCTGCAGGGTATGACCCAAAAACTAAACAAATAAGAGAAAAATATGAATATATTTAATGCTTTTTCTTGTTTTTGAGCCACACCTGGCTCAGAGGTTGCTTCTGTCTCTGTGCTCAGAAATTACTCCTGGAAAGCTTGGGGGACCATATTGGATGCAGGGGATCAAACCCGGGTCTGTCCTGGTTTGGCCATGTGCAAGGCAAATGCCCTACCTCTGTGCTATCACTTCGATCAACCCCTTAAGCATTTTTTGGATGGTGGACCAGACCACACTTTATGATATTCAGTAGTTACTCTTAGTATTTTCATTCAAGATAAATGCCCTACCCTTTGCATTATCATTCCTGTCAAGAATAAAATTCTTTTTGTGTTTTGTTTAGGGCCAAACCAAGCAGTGCTCAGGGGTTATTCCTGGCTCAGTGCTCAGGGAAGCATTGTAGTACCTGGGATTCAATCAGGGTGGGCCTCTGTATGCAAGCCTACAATAATTTGTTGAGCCATCTCTCTGGCCCAGTGATAGATAGCTTACCACTAAAAGCAAAAGCAGGGGGTGGGGCAGAGAGATAAGTACAGCATGTAGGGTATTTTTTTTTTGCACTCAGATTTGACCCCCAGAAATCTCAGATGCCCTCCCCCAGTCTGCCAGGAGTAATTCCTGGATGCAGAGCTAGGAATTACCCCCTGAGCACTGCTGGCTGTGGCCCCCAAACCAAATAAATAATATAAAAAGGCAAAAGTAGGGGGTTGGAGAGATAGCACAGCAGTAGGGTGTTTGCCTTGCACGCAGTCAATCCAGGACAGATGGTGGTTCTAATCCCAGCATGTCATATGGTTCCCCAAGTCTGCCAAGAGCGATTTCTGAGTGCAGAGCCTGAAGTGTGACCCAAAAATCAAAAACCAAAAAAAAAAGCAGAAGCAAAAACAAACCCCTTTCATTGTCCCACAGCTTTGCAGCACTGAAGCTCCTAACTTCCTCTCCAGATTCCCTGCATAGGCCTGTGAGATGACAGGTGGCTCCAGGCCAGCTGACATCCAGTCCTGACCCAGCTCCACCCAGCCTTCTCCAGTTCCCTCCGGAGTAACCAGCCTCTCCTGAGTCCCCTACCACCCCACCCTGACCCCTCCTAGGCCTCAACTCTGAGTCATCTCCTCTTGTCTCCTCTCCCTGAGACGCCTGCTCAGTCATCCCGTGGGCTGATGAGGAAGGAGGGCAGAAGGGCAGCTGGTCCGGGTCAGTCACAATCAGCCATGCTCCAGCCCTACTTTCACTTCTGTCAAATGAAAGGCTGCAGTAGGCCTCCAAGAGCACTTTCAGTTCTGGGGTTACTCCTGGCTCTGCACTCAGGAATCGCTCCTGCAGTGGCGCAAGTGGTAGGGCGTCTGCCTTGTATGCACTAACTTGGGACGAACTACGGTTTGAATCCCTGGCATCTCATATGGTGTCCCCCGAGCCAGGAGCGATTTCCAACTGCATAGCCAGGAGGAACCCCTGAGCATTACCGGTGTGCCCCCCCCAAAAAAAAGGAAAGAAGGAGAAAAGGGAGGAAGGAAGGAAGGAAGGAAGGAAGGAAGGAAGGAAGGAAGGAAGGAAGGAAGGAAGGAAGGAAGGAAGGAAGGAAGGAAGGAAGGAAGGAAGGGCTCCTGGTAAGCTGGTACGCTCGGGGGACCATAGGGGATGCTGGGATTCGAACCACTGTCCATCCTGGATGGTCTGCATGCAAGGCAAATGCCCTACTGCTGTGCTATCGCTCCAGCCCCTGAAGGAGAGTTTTCTTAAATTTTCAACTAATTATTTTATTATTCTCAAGGGGGGGCCTCTTTGGATTTAAGGGATTCTTGAGAGATAAATGAAAAAAGTAATACACCCAAAGGAAGAATTTTGATGTTGTCTTATCCAATAATTTGTTAGTCTGGGGCTGTTTAGTTATTTGGTTTATGAGTCATGCCGAGAAATATTCTGAACCTGTTGTTCAAAGGTCTCTCCTGCTGGTGCCAGGGACTGAAGTTGGGTTGATTATATATATGCAAAGCAAACACCTTAGCCTTGTACCTTCTCTCTGGTCCCCTAATTCAGGAATTACAGTGTTAATCATGATATTGGCATTTTCACAAAATCAGGTAGGCAAAAGAAATAATAATTATTCTCTTCCCCACAAATGTAAGTCTAAAATGTTGAGTGGCTTTTGGAAAACTTAAGCCCTAGAAGCAGGTAGGAGGTAACACAGGAAAGGAATTAGCTCAAACCATGATTTTGATAAATCTCACTGTGGTGCTCAGGGGAACATGTAGCTCATGGCACTGAACTTGGATCTCTCACGTCAAGGCCTACATTTAGCTCACTGAGCGATGTCTCAGGCCCTACACGTCACAATTGCACATTTACACAATTACACAATTCCTTTGATGAAACTCCAGAAGAGATAGTACAGCAGTAGGGTGTTTACCTTGCAAGCAGCCAAATCAGGACAGATGGTGATTCGAATCCCGGCATCCCATATGGTCCCGAGCATGCCAGGAGTGATTTCTGAGCAGAGCCAGGAGTAACATCTGAGTACCACCGGGTATGATCCCCGCTCCTCCCGAAAAGAAAATAAAAGAAACTCCAGAGCTTTTTCTGGTTCCTGAATCTGGCATTCTAGCTTCAGGTGCTGAAGATAAAACAGGAAAGGGTCTGGGCACAGCCCAGGGATGGACCACCTTTTTTGCATGCAGGAAAGACGTAAATCTGTCATCCCCCAAATACTAAGTATTTTCTGGTGGCCCTGCCTTTTTGACACCAGAGCCATGCAAAAGTGTTTGGCACACCACAGCCAAGTGTGTGTAGGTCACGAAAACAACAACGAAAGAAAGGGGGGGGGTGTGAAGTGAAATAATAAAATAAAGGGTGAGAGTGATAGTACTGTGGGTAAGGTACTTGCCTTGCACATGGCCACCAAGTTTGATCCCCAGCATCCCATATGGTCCCCATAGCATTCCCCTATGCTTCCCCAAGCACCATAAGGGGGATTCCTGAGGCAGAGCCAGGAGCACTACAGCTTTGGCCCAGACACAAAATAAAATAACCAATATATTATCTCCCAGATCCTAGGCTGTATTTTATTTTATTCCAATTTATCCTCATGAAATAATCAATGGAGGGGGCTAAAGCTATAGCACAGTGGTAGGGTGTTTGCCTGTCACATATCCAACCCTGGAAAGCACAGGTTTGACTCCTGGCATCCCATATGGTCCCGTAAGTAATGGCAGGAGTACTTGAGTACAGAGTCAGGAATAATTCCTGACTATCACTGGGTGTGCCCCCCTCAAAAAAAAAAAGCAGGAGTAGGAGTGATAAAACAGAATAGGGCTGTTTGCCTTACATGTACAATCCAGGTTTGGTCCCTGGAATCTCATATGGTACCTAAAGCTTACCAGGAGTGATTCCTGAGTGCAGAGCCGGAGTAACCTCTGAGCACTGCTGGATGTAACACCCCTAAAACAAAAAGGCAAGCAAAAGAAAAAGTCTAAAGGGTCCAAGAGATAGTACAAGAGTTATTATACTTGCTATGCAGCAAATCTGGGCTCAATCCCTAGCTCCGCATATATTTCCCCAAGCATAGAGCACTGCCTGGTATAGTCCCAAACTAAAAAAACATAGGGCTATGTTGTGTTAAATAATTAACGATGGGGCTGGATGGTGAATGATGCCATCCAGCCCACATGGCTCTGCAACCTCCATGCAGCCGGCGAGTTCCAGGCCCAGGTGAAATCACTCACACGCAGGCTTCAGGAAGAATCATCTTTATTTATGCCCTAGCCACCACAGGTGTGTGGCCTATGTCAACCTTTTAAGCATTCAGCTATATTTTGCTAGCCCTGCATCTTATCTTCTGTTAGCCATCTTCCCTTTGGGCTCCATGCGGCCCAAAGATCCAAAAGCCAGGAAGCCAAGCCGGGCCAAGAGAGAAACGGCAAAAAAGGGGCCGAATCCCCTGGCTCAGAGGTTTATCTATCCTTTTCCAGACCCCTCCCAGAAATGGGAGGTCTTGCAGGTAGTTACACCTATTATCCGGTTCCCAAGACCCCTCCCAGATATGGGTGGGTCTTAGGGTCTTTGCACCCAACTTCAGGGTTTTAGCTAGGTACACCAACAGGGCTAGAGTGACAGTACAGTGGGCAGGGCACTTGCTTTGCACATGGTTGCCCGGGTTCAATACTAGGCACCAGTCAGGAGTAAGCCCTGTTCACTGCCAGATGTGGCCCCCCCAAAAAATAAACAAAAGAAGTGGGTCAGTGAACTGGTATAGAGCCAGGAGGAAGCCTTCAGCACTGCTGATGTAGCCATAAAATACCTGGGTTGTTTTTGTTGTTGTTGTTGTTGTTGTTGTTATTTTTGGGTGACACCGGCAGAGCTCATGAGTTACTCCTGGCTCTATGCTCAGAAATCGATCCTGGCAGGCTCGGGGGACCATATGGGATGCCAGGATTCAAACAACGTCCTTCTGCATGCAAGGCAAACACCCTACCTTCATGCTTCACTTCGGCCCCCTAAATACCTGTTTTCTTATCTTTGCCCCTAGCAATGCCCAGAGGTCCATGTGATACTGTGGATCAAGCTGGGGTCAGCCATATATAGGTACTTACCTTAATCCTTGGACTATTTCCCCAGGCCCCAGTTAGTTTATAAAGTTCTTAGAAAGGAGAGGCCAAAGCGATAACACAGCAGTAGGGCGTTTGCCTTGCATGCGGCTGACCCAGGACGAACCTGGGTTTGATCCCTGGCGTCCCATATGGTCCCCCAAGCCAGGAGTGATTTCTGATCAGAGCCAGGAGTAACCCTTGAGCGTCACTGGGTGTGGCCCCCCCCCCCAAAAAAAAAGTTCTTAGGAAGGAATCAGGCCAAGTGACACTAAACGACACCGAGATCTAGGTTTTGAAATCCAGTTGTCTAGAACCCACACCCTTCCTTTTCTCTCATCTCAGCTGCCTCTGCTATCTTAACTAGAATCATAAAGAACAAGAGTGTGCCGGACAGATAGCATGGAGGTGGGCATTTGCCTTGCATGCAGAAGGACGCAAATCCCAGCATCCCATAAGGTCCCCCAAGCCTGCCAGGAGCGATTTTTGAGTGTAGAGCCAGGAGTGACCCAAAACCCAAAAATAAAAATAAAAATAAAAATAAGAGCGGGCCCAGAGAGATAGCACAGCGGCATTTGCCTTGCAAGCAGCCGATCCAGGACCAAAGGTGGTTGGTTCGAATCCCAGTGTCCCATATGGTCCCCCGTGCCTGCCAGGAGCTATTTTTGAGCAGACAGCCAGGAGTAACCCCTGAGCACCGCCGGGTGTGGCCCAAAAACAAAAACAAAAAACAAAAAGAATAAGAGCACAAAACACCCTAGCCTGACCCCTACCTGGGCGCTTGTGTGACAGATAAGGTTCTGGGTGACCCAGTCCGAGATCCCCTCAGGACTCCCTCAACTGCTCTGAGTCCCTCACCAATGCTTATCTGCAGAAGCACTGTCTGCACTTGCAGGGGAAAGCTGGGTTTTGTTGAGGACCCTTGCAAATGACTGTAGTAAGCTGCGAGTTACTGCAGTTAGCTGCAGGGTCTGTCAGGCTGCAATTAAGCTGCAGAGCTGCACAACTGCAGAGGCCCAAGGCTGTACAGCTCACAAGGGCCCATGGGGCCCAGGTGCTGAGAGGTCAGGGGCCCTACTAAGGACACAAATATGTAGCCACCCAGGACCACCACCCAAGCGGTGGGGGGAAGTTAAAGAGACAAGAGAGAGAGGGGGCCAGAGTGGTAGCATAGTGGTAGGGTGCTTGCCTTAAACGTGGCTGACCCAGGATGGACGTGGGTTCGATTCCCCTGAGCCTGCCAGGAGTGATTTCTGAGCGCAGAGCCAGGAGTAACCCCTAAGCACCGATGGGTGTGGCCCACCAAACCGAGAGAAAGAGAGAGAGAGAGTGAGAGAGAGAGAGAGAGAGAGAGAGAGAGAGAGAGAGAGAGAGAGAGAGAGAGAGAGAGAGAGAGTCCTGCCTGCCTGAAGTCCGCTGCAGCACTGCCCCGGAGATTTTCGAGAGAGACAGGTAGAAGAAATTCACCAGCCAAAGGAGGGACTAGATCTGGGTTCCAGAGAGAACAGAGAATAGAGAATTGGGGAATGGAGGATAGATACAGAGCAGGCAGCATCTCCCTGATGCTGTATCTCCAGCCCCCTCACTCCCATAGGCAGGCAGGCAGGCAGGCCTCCTCCACCCTTTCTGAAGCCAAAGACTTCAGACTTCAAGCTGGAATAAAAACATACTTAGGGGCCGGAGCGATGGCGCAAGTGGTAGGGCGTTTGCCTTGCACTCACTGACCTAGCAAGGACCGCGGTTCGATCCCCTTGGTGTCCCATATGGTCCCCCAAGCCAGAGGCAATTTCTGAGTGTAAGCCCTGAGCATCACTGGGTATGGCTCAAAAAGAAACAAAATAAAACAACAAATTTAGTTCTACCTCCCTCTTTCAGGCCTCTCTCTTAGGCTTCTCTTTCTCTCCATCTCTCTCTCTCTCTCTCTCTCTCTCTCTCTCTCTCTCTCTCTCTCTCTCTATCTATCTATCTATCTCTATCTCTCTGAATTTGAACTTGGGTAAGTTGCAGGCAAAAAGCAAATGCTGGGGCCAGAGAGATAGCATGGAGGTAGGGTGTTTGCCTTGCATGCAGAAGGTCAGTGGTTTGGATCCGGCATCCCATATGGTCCCCCGAGCCTGCCAGGAGAGATTTATTGAGCATAGAGCCAGGAGGAACCCCTGAGCATTGCCGGGTGTGATCCCAAATCCAAGAAAAAAAAAAAAAAAAGTAAATGCCCTTTCTCCTTTCCTATCTCTCCAGCTATATATTGGGTGAGGGTGGGCCCCTCATCCTACCCGGTGGTAATCAGGCCTTGCAAACCTTGCAGCCCCTGAGAACCTTGCAACCTTGCAGCCTGGGGCCTCTGCAATGGTGCAACATGCATTTCTGCAGCTAACTTCAGCCTGGTAGATCCTGTAGTTAACTGCAGACTCTGATTATGCAGACTAAAATACACCACAGTGGGTGGAATCCCTTCTGCAGTGGGAGAGGAAAATGTTCGCATGATGGGAGAGTGCCTGAGTTTTGGAGGCTGAGGAGCAGAAAAGGTGTCAGAAGGAAAAGGCTAGAAATGGGCTGGTGGAAACCCAGCTCCATGCTCCACACACAAGACACTATTTATAGACACCAGGAGAAGTCCAGCTCAGCAGGTTGAATCTCAGCTGCAATCTAGTTCCGACTGTCCCCTCCTGGCTCAGCTGTTCCCTCGCCCATGCAGGGAGGTGGTGTGACGAGGTGGGAAGGCAGAATATTAAATGCGAAACCAAAAAGCAAAGTGAGAAACACATAGCTCCGTTTCTTTTTCTTTTTCTTTTTTCTTTTGGTTTTGGGGTCACACCCAGCAGCACTCAGAGGTTACTCCTGGCTCTGCATTCAGAAATTGCTCCTGGCAGGCACAGGGGACCATAGGGGATGCTGATATTTGAACCTGCAAATGCCCTACCACTGTGCTATCTGTTGGGCCTCTGTTGTTTGTTTATTTGTTTGTTTGGGGTTTTTGTTTGGTTTGGTTTGGTTTTTGGGTCACACTAAGCAGCGTTCAATGATGGTCAGGGATTATTCCTGGCTCTGCACTCAGGAATTACTTCTGGAGGTGCTCGGGGAACCGTGTGGGATGCTGAGGATCAAACTCAGGTTGGCTGCATGCAAGAAAAGTACTGTACGGGCTGGGGAGACAGCATGGAGATAGTGTGTTTGCCTTGCATGCAGATGGACAGTGGTTCGAATCCCATATAGTCCCCAAAGCCTGCCAGGAGTGATTTTGTGTGTGTGTGTGTGTGTGTGTGTGTGTGTGTGTGTGTGTAGTTTTGGGGTCACACCCGGCAGTGCTCAGGGGTTATTCCTGGCTCCAGGCTCAGAAATTGCTCCTGGCAGGCACGGGGGACCATATGGGGCACCGGGATTCGAACCGATGACCTCCTGCATGAAAGGCAAATGCCTTACCTCCATGCTATCTCTCCGGCCCCAGGAGTGATTTTTGAGCATAGACCCAACCTGAAATGAACCACCCTACTGTCATTTTCCACTGTCTGAAAGCTATATAAAGGCTTGTTAAATCTGGTTGGGGCTCTCATCCTCTGGGAGAGTCCCTGCATGCTTGTATAGAAAAAAAAAAAAAAAAAAAAAACCACCTTGCTTTTGCATGGTGTCTGCCTTTTGGAGTCATTAGAGGGGTGTGTGTGGAATTCCTGACCTTATCAGGGGCTTCCCATAGTTTTGTTTTATTTTTCTGGGCAATAACTGGTGGGCAGTGCTCAGGGTAATTCCTGGCCCTGTGTTCAAGAATCGCTCCTGGGGGGCCAGAGCGGTAGTACAGCAGTAGGGCATTTGCCTTACATGCAGCCAACTCCAGACAGACCCTGTTCGGTTCCCGGCATCCCATATGGTCCCCTGAGCCTGCCAGGAGTGATTTTAGAGCACAGAGCCAGGAGTAACCCCTGAGCATTGTTGGGTGTGGCCTAAACTCCCCCCCCCAAGAAAACAGGAATCACTCCTGGTAGGCTCGAGGGAGCATATGGAATGCCAGGGATTGAACCCTGGTTTGCTAGGTGCAAGGCAATAGCCCTATCTGCTATACTATTGTTCTGGCCCCAAGCTTCTCCTTGCAGACAGATAAGTAAGCAAACCGGTAAAGCAATAATAAAAATTTAAGCAGAGATTTCCTAGCATTGCTGTAGGCCAAAGGCACAAAGACCACATCCTTTGGACATAAAAATTCTGTGCTCTTTGGAGAGGAGAAACTGAGGCACCACCCAGACAGATGCAGAAATCCAAGGCCCTACCCAGAGAAGGGTGGATCCCTCAGGAAAGGAAAAGTTACAGAATTCATGAGATTATGAGCACACCATCAACAGTGCAAGGATTTCCTGTGACAACACCCAGATTAGCTTTTGTGTTTGCAAAAGTCCAGAAAAAAACATTTGGAAGAATTATTTAAAAATAAAAGCACAATAGCACAATGAATAGGGTTTGTCTTTTTTTTTATTTTTTATTTTATTTAAACACCTTGATTACATACATGATTGTGTTTGG